>NC_056732.1:1197878859-1198023859 GCF_019279795.1 Protopterus annectens
AGAGATGGGAGAAGGTAGGTAGTGACAAGAATGATTTTGCTCCTGTTGCTATGGAAGTTTTTATACCTGTACGACATTTATAATAATAGGAGTAATTCAGAATTATACTCCACCATGAGAATAAAGATAACACTTTGTCACTCATGCTTGCATATTCTTGTGCTAATTCAATCTAGATGTTATAGCCTGTTATGTTAGCATGTCTCTCAGCTACTTACCCCCAGCATTGCTGTTTTCAATAATAGAAAGAAAAAGCATATACACCATTAAACATAACTGAATGTACTTTCAGTCATGCTGAGAGCAAACATATCAAATCAAAGGTTAAAGGGCCTGGCTCAAAGAGGTGGAGCCCTGACTGTAACAAGGGTGACCAAGGTCTGATTAGTGGCTCCAACACTGGAGGAATCAGGCAGGGAAGGAAATGACTGAAGAGGCATGCCTCCTATGTGGTGGTGAAGCTAGCTTGTACTTGGGGACACATTAAGCAAATGTGATTCGCCTAGTGTAAACTGGATGAATTACCTCCTGTGATTCCAGATTGTTGGGTGAGGCTGCCAGAAGGCGAGGTTCCTTGCAGGTGTGAGGTTGAACATCATTTACTGTGAGCCCATTGCACACCAAGCTTTCCACACACTAGCTACGTGAATCTTATGAATTGCACCACTGTAAAGATCTGCCTGTCCTGAGCAGTTTGTCATTTGCACTTATTTGATAACTCGTATGGTTCCAGGGATATAGAGATTAGTTTGAAATGGGAGAACATAACTTGAGTTTGATAAAATGCTCAGGCTGCAGCTATTGGAAGTTAGAGCATAAACCTGAAGAGCTCATTGGGAGGGAATGAGTTAAAAGCAACTTGTTCTCATTAATAATAGATAAGTCATTCAGTGTTTGACATAGAATAATGACCTATCAGTGACTGTATAAAAAAGTTGTAGTTAACCATCAGGAATTCATGAAATATATTCCTCAACTGGAGTAAAGTAACTATATTTTCATTTAATTTAAAACTTCTGTGTTCCTGAATAAAATATCAGATCTACAGATAAGGATATTTCCATTTTCTTTCTGATACAATAACTAAAGAAACCATCTCTGGAACCAAGGAGAACAGCTTTATTCAGATATTAAAACCAGTATAGAACAATAAGCTCTCACACCATGTGCTTCATCAGGTTAGTAGCCTCTCATTAACCTGATGAGGCACGTGTAACCTGATGAGGCACATGGTGTGGAAGGTTATGATTCTGTATTGCTTTTAATACCTGGATAAAGATGTTATTGGCACCTGAGCCAATTTCTACAGCTGTTTTGCCTTTTTTGTAGCTGGCTCAGTTTTATCTGCTTGTAGAACCTGTCTACATACATTTTTTTCTGGTACTACCTGTCTACATACATTTTTTTTTTTGAGGTAGAACACAAAAACAGGGCAAAAACATCAGCTCTTCATACTCAATCTACTGTCAAACACAAGGCAAGAGTCACATGTATTTTACGAGTATATTCAAATGAAGTTGTGGCATTCGTTTTGTTTGTCTTTTTTGTGTTTTGTTGGGATGGTGATATATGCATGTTTCATTTGTTTCTTTGCAATATAAAATGCATTTTCTTATTATGTTGGCTAAACATTACCTCATAGGTTCATAGGTTCATAGGTTCATACTAAGCCTAGCCCATAGTTATGTGGCTTTCGCCACCCCTTTAGTTTGAAGAAAACTATGCCTATTATTTTGCTGTGCCTCTGTCAAGCAGTGACACTGAAGTAATCCCTGGGGTATATCTGCGATCTCCCATCCATTGGTCAAGATTCCTCTTGAACAAGGCCAGCGAGGTGCTCTGCCTCACATGTACCGGGATTTTGTTCCACAGCATAGGGAGTCTCTGGGTGATGAATCTGTCCCTCCAGCACGTTCTATTAATAACCGTGTCAAGGTTTAAGTCTCCCGCCCTTGTGGTTCTGAGGGATCTAGATTTGTTGAGGTGAAGCATATTCATCAAATCTGGGTTTGACATGGCCTTATATATCAGGCACAGGTCACCTCTGAGCAAGCGGTATGCGACTGAATAGAGCTGGAGTTCTTTCAGTCGGGCAGCATAAGACATATTTTTGAGACCCTTTATCCTTTTGGTGAGGAACTTTTGGGGCCTTTCCAGCTGCTGTAGGTGCCAGGTCAGATACATTCCGAATGGGGCATTGTACTCAATCATAGGTCTAATGAGTGATGAGTACAGGGGGACGATGACCTCCCTAGATCTAGATGTGAATCCCTTCATGATCAGGTGGGCAATGTAGAAGGTTTTCCTAACTACTTTGGCAACATGAGTGTCAAACGAAAGGTTACTGTCAACCTGGGTCCCCAGATCCCTGATGACTTCTTCTGTGCTCAGTGGATTGCCACCTATATGGTAGCTAGGGGTAACCTTGTTTTTCCCGAAGGGTATGACTATGCATTTCTTGGCGTTTAACTTTAGGCCATGGCTCTGGCACCAGTTATCCGTTTCTGTGAGGCCCTTCTGAAGGATATCTGTGTCAGATATGTTTTCGACTATGGCACCCAGTTTGCAGTCATCTGCAAACTTTGTCAGCCATAACCCTCTTGTGTTTGCTTCTACTTCAGAAAAGTAGATGCCGAACAAGAGTGGTCCCAGGACTGAGCCCTGTGGGACACCACTTGTGACAGGCTTTGAGTCTGACATGGCGCCAGCAACTCTGACCCTGTGGGTTCTGTCACTTAGCCAGTTTGCAACCCATCTTGTGATGTATGGGTTTACATTCAAGCTGATGAGTTTTTCGATGATACCTGAGTGGGGTATTGTGTCGAAAGCCTTTGCCAGGTCGAGGTAGGCTGTATGGACTGCCTTGCCCTCATCAATGGCCTTGGTGACTGTTTCGAAGAAGTCAACCAAGTTTAAAAGGCATGATCTGCCTTTGACAAAGCCAAACTGGGTTGGATCCAAAGTCTGCAAGTTCCCTATGTCTTTATTTATGAGTTCCATTATGATCCTCTCCATGGCTTTGCAGATAAGGCTTGTCAAGCTAATGGGATGGTAATTTCCAGGGTCGGTGGAGGCACCGCCCTTGTGAAGTGGGACCACATAAATACATAAACAGATATCACAAACATGTCTAATTTCTAAATACCAAATATTATTAAGAATATTGTCTAACAGCGCCTGCTTTTAACCCCTACATGCTTAGACAAGAAGACGCTTGGATTGTGCACATCACTTCTAGTTGTAATTTAAGTGCTACATAGAACTTTCTCTTTATTTGCTGAAAATTGGTATGGTGTTCCTTATTCTCTTTAAACACTGTACACACAAATTTGTATTTGTACATTGTGTAACCTTAACACTCATCTGATATTAATTTTCATTTCTTAAGTGAATCATGTTTTGTGATCTACAAATAATAATATGTAATGCACTAATACCAACAAATGTGTTAGGTGTTAATCAGAAAGGTTTGTTAAGTCTTTATCCATTAAATTTCACTGAAGATCTTACTCATACTGACCTGCATGACAGCCTTCCTATTTCTGATATCTGCTGCAAATGCATACTGTCAAAAACCTGCTATGTGTTTGTCTGTCTGAAGCATCAAACCAAATTATTGCGGCAAGCAGATTACAAGGGCAAGGCCGAAGCACATAATGTTATCCATAGCAGCTGTTCTCCTCCTTCTGTAATTGACAGAAATGTGTCTCTAATTAGCAACACTTCAAGATTCCAATGTATAAAGCTCTGAAACCTTGAGAAAGTTCATTTATTCAGGAAAACAAACAGAAAAGTTCAGCCTTTTCACTGCTGTCATAAAGCCTCTTTACACTGAATGTTTTCAACTCCTCTCTTGTAGACTGCTTTTCAGAAAAGAAATATGTGCACAAATGTGTCATCTATACCTACAAATATATGTATGATTGTCTCTCAGCAGGATATCTATTGTGAGTCTCTCTTGAGGAATAAAGTCCGTGACATCAATCACTAGCTCAGTCATAACTAAGCATTAGTAGTGTAAAAGACTTAATTAAATCTGAACAAATAAGCTACAGGGGAAAACAGTTGTAATTAAATATAATAACATTTCCCAAACATAATAACAACCCAGAGATGCACTGTTGTTTACCCCGTCAATTACTATTAGATATCATTATGAAAGTAATGAAATATCAGTATCTCAGCCATTTTTGCAATGAATAAAAATCTTCTACTTTGAAGACTGAGTCACTGCAGATAAAGTAGAACTACAAGCAGCATATGTGATGGTAAATATTTCAGAACTTGGGAACCTGAATTTTGTGGGTAAACATTAGTCGCAGCTTTAAGAGCAAATAAAATGATGAAACTACCTTAGGAGATGATGTAATATAGGTAATAATTAATGCTTCTCCACAATGGAGGTGAAATACTATATAATGTTTTTTGTATTCATCACTTTTGCTGTAATCTCTACTGCTCTACTCTCGGACTTCAGCCACAAAAGGCCTGACAGCAGGCCTAATTTCTAGATATCACTGCCCTTTCCCCTCCAGACAAGGATGATGCCTATTCTTTAGGAATATCAGGATGTTCCCAGTATAAAGCTAGCATTCACCCATGCCTTTTTAAATCTTCTGCAGTTTACACTATATGCATTTTTGTGTCCATGGTACAGCATATTTTGGCCTGTTCCAAAATTCACTCGGATACATTCTCCCTTGAGAAAACGTTGTTTTCTTGTAACTGGTCATATTTCATAAGTGACAGTTAATTCTTCGCAGTTTAGGAGAGTCAAGCACTGAGTAAGGAATCTTAGGGCATATCTACAAGTATGAAAGAAGGCAAGTGCTCTTGCAGTCGACATATACCACACAGACTATGATAGCGTTTCCTGTTTAGCTCCGGCATAGTGAGAGATACAAGATCTGTCTAGGGTTCTCATCAAAAACTGTCAAAAAAGAAAGCATTTTATGCAGAGCTTTATACATCATAGACGATGCAAGGCCTTAACTTGTACCGCATTAGTGTCTTCTAGTTCACCCCCACCTCAGATCTTCCCCTAAAAAAGGGTTTAGAAAAGTAATCTAAAGAGCAGGCACTGGGAGTTCTGACTCAGGTAATGCTGCATTGATGCCTGATGTCCCTGATTGGCTAGAGTATACAAATCCTTGTGAACTGCTTTTTGCAGCCCTTGTATCTCTTGTTTTAGTAATCTACCGAAGCCCCTTTGGAAGCCGTTATGCTTGAGTATAAAAACTTGTACCAGGAAACTCAGAACCTTCATGAAGAGTTTGGACCAGATATTCCACCTCAGACTTTTTTATCTGAAACACATTCTGCTATCTAAGAAAGTCTAAATAGTCCACCCACTATTCCAGCCAAGGAAGACATCCAGGGTTGGAGGGTGGGGTTCAGGAATCCATTTCTCAGTCCATGAACTTTAAGGAGACAATCCCACTTAAAAGGACTTAGAAGTTCAAACATAGGGCTTCCAACCACAGCTCTCTGCAGCTGCCTGAACCCCAAGCAATGAACAGGCCCCAAACCATATGACCCTCCCTCCCAGGCTATACCTTTACTTGTTGCAGAACCTGTTTCCAAGTGGAGATAAACCGCCTTTGTCTGGAGTCCTTCTGCCAAGAGAAAGTGGGACGCCTTCTAAGGAAAGGATAATGACTCTTCATAGATGGACACAGAAGACTTAGACTACACCTGACAAATACCCCCATCCCCACCCGTACGGTATGACATTTCTGAAGACATCATATCCATTGCTTCCCCCACAGAGAAAGTCTCATTTGGAGATACTCTATTGACGATGAAAGTCCACTTCAAAAGGAAACCAAATAGGTATCTGACACAAAGAAAATCTATTTTGATTTAGTGGAAATAAAAAAAAAAATTGCAGTCCTGGGAGCTATGGAGGATGCATTCTCAGCAAACTCTGTGGATTTGCTAACACAGCCTACTACTTGTTAGATTCTATAAGTTGCAAAATTCCAGCAAGTCCCCTTATATAAATTCTGTGGCAGATCTGGGAGTGGCATCTATGGTTCCAGAGAAGGGATTAACACTGGTGTCTGCTCCCAATATTTTACCTAATAATAATGAAGGCAGAGCAAAGAACAGATTTGGGAGGAAAGCGTACACAGCTGACATCAGACCTACAGAGTCATTAGTTATGAGACCCATATGATAACATTTCAAATTTCTCACCTAAACTAACTGAATGAGAAGACTGGGGGAATGCCTAACAGGAATTTATGGACAAATACTGGACATTATCCAGTCAATCAGATGGTTAACTACTCCAACACGTGTGATTATGATAATGTGGATGCATCATCCATGGTGTCAGCTACTGGGTCAGTGACCATTAGATATCCCTGACTTTGGCTACAACCCTACCAGGGGATGTTCGCTTACCTGGATAAGGAGCTGCTCTTATGGAACCCCACTAGTGAGGTTTTCAAAAATAGGGAATACTAATTGGTCGGTAAAACAGCATTTTCACTCCTTCCTCATGCCTAAGTATGACAGGAGTCATTTATAAAACATCTCAGCCTTACCATCACATCAAAGGAAAAGGATAGCAGGCCAAGTGTGGAAAACACTAATATAGGAAAGGATGGCAGGGAGACCAAAAGGGGAAGCCCATGATGGCAGGGATCATCATCCTGTCCTGCCCTCCCAAAAAGCCCATCCTGGCCTAAACCTCAACCCATTTCACCTACCCCAAAGAGATATTTGGAAGATTAACCCAATGCATAAAAAGTGGGAAAGAAAAAGGGATAGTACAAATAACCTCTAAGTTATGCAACATTCATTTCTTAAAGAAGAGCAAAGATAACAGGTATTCTACCTACCTCAAGAAATCAAGTGATTCTGGTCCCTCCAGTTCTACAGAAGATCTGACATTTTATCTTGATAGCACCTGCACCAAAACCAGACAAAAGCAGGAGGTTATACTCAAGATCATTCTTTGTGTGTAGAAAGGAAGGCTGGTTGAGGCCCATTCTGGATCTGTTAAGGCTGAACACCTATATTAAAGTTCCAAAATTAAAAAATGTGACAATGTAAGCCTCTTGTTACCTTCACTCCATTAAACCCCACTGGGTCCCCAGACCTTAAGGATGCTTATCTTCATACAACTATTTGCAGGGGCCACAAGTGTTTTCAGATTCAAAATGGTGGATGGGGGAGGAGTCGTCAGTCAGTTTAACTTCCTTGCCCTTTGGATTTGTGTACCAGAATTTTTACAAAATGCTTGGTTGTAGTAATTTCTTTTTGCAGAACCAAGGGTATTCATGTTTACCTTTGCCTGTACAAATGCCTTATTCAGAAACTTTCACAGGATGAGAAGTGGCCTCTGACTCTCCATGGACTGCTTTCAAAATCCAGAATTTTCATAGGTTCATCAGTTCATAGGTTCATAAGTGTATATTAAGTTAGAGACTACTAAGGACCTTATATGCCTAGCCATGCAACCTAAATGTGAGAATTTTCTGAGAAACATATTTGTGTTTCCAGCATGTCCTATTTACGTCACAAGCAAAATTTACATCTTTTAATCTAGTAGTTCTAATGCTATTTATTTTATGGATCTGCAAAAGGTTCATTAAAACAGGATCCAGGGATGCCTTGTTCACCAGGCAAAGATCACCTCTCAGAAGTCTGTATGTTACCAAGTAAAGAGACAGGACTTTAAGGCAGTCAGTATAGGGCATTGTGGATATTCCCAATTGTTGCATGTCTGGTCAGGCGCATACAGAAGGGGGGCATTATACTCTATTATGGGTCTGATGAGAGCCGAGTACAGTAGTACAATAGATGCCATACCCTTACTTCTAAGCTGAACAACATAGAAGGATTTTCTTACTATCTTAGATGCATGTGAGGTTACTATCTACATGAGTTCATAGATTCCTGACTAGTGAATCAACTTTTATGGGGGTTTATTGATGGTGTAGTTAAAAGAGGTGGCCAACCTCTTTAAAGGTATTATAACACATTTCCCGACACTGAGTTTTAAGCCATGAATTTGGCACCACGTGTTTGTGTTAGATATTGCTGAAGGGTGTTCTGATCTTGGGGAAAGACCTGAATCTTGATCAAATGGGGACCTAGGCAGGCTAATGGATCAGGGCTTGACTCCTGCATTCTCACCACCAAGTGTCCCCACTCCCCCAGCATTCCCATCCAGCAGTTATCCAGTGTCGCATTACTTGCCTCTCTCTCCCCAGTTGACATAAAACATTGTTCAAACCTGCCAGTGTTCATACAATTTTCTTCTTTACTTCTACAATGATTACAGATATTTGAATTTAATTTAAAACATGTATTTCAAACTGTATAGTGCATACACTGATAGCCATTTGCTAAACAAAACAAAACAGTCTTATGATGAAAACAGATTTAGCATGAGCAGCAATAAACTTCTCTGTCCTTGCAACTCACCTTCTTTGAAACTACATTGAAATGTGCATTAATAACAATGCATCTGGCCAGTGGTGAATTGTGTACCTTTGGGCTGTTTTCAAACGATGAGCGCCCTGCACACATTTTTAGGACCATGTGTAAATGCATGTGTTCTTTCATTCATCTTCTCGATTGTATTAAATTATGTTTTTGTTTAATACAGTACTACTGGTGAAAGTGCATTTTAAATGTATAGTTTGCAACATGTTTCCAGTATGCAGTGAAACAGAACATATGAACCAATAATGACAAGGGCATTTCATAACTTTTCAGCCATAAAACGCCACTCAAACAGGTGTCATTATAATCCACCAATAATAGTCAATATGCATGATCTCTGCAATTTAAACATTATCTGAATAATTTCATATTAAAGAGATCTGAAACAAATGAAGAGGTTGCTGCTGGCAAACGATTTTGCATTTCAGTGCTTAATCTTCAGTTTCATTGTCTGCTGCCCTTGAAGAATAAAATTGCCTAAGATGGTATGCTGAAGATTTGCAATAGGGAATGGCTAGCAAGCAAACAACAGGTTCATAGTTAGTAGGCATCTCATCTAAAGAAGGACATACCTGGGAGTTCAGCACTACTCTCCCCTATGCTGCACAGTGGTGTTGGAAGAGAACCCTCAGCCTTCTGCACAAAAGGCAAGTGTGCTATCTGTTGTACCACTAACACCAAACAACATAGTTGTGAAATTCTATGACTGAAACTGTGAAACTGCAATCCTCAGGGATTTACAAAACCAGTAAAAAAATGAATACATAAATTACAGGAGACTGGCAGTTGGTGTGGAATTTAAGGCACTTACTTGCCAGTTATGAAGGCTCAGGGTTTGACTCTGAGCTAATTCACATAACTAGACAGCCCACCTAACTGGGACATTTTTACATGCAGGGATATGCATCTTTGCTGCTACACTCACTGTTTTGGCAGCTTCAGTTCTGAGCACGATCTGCTCTGTTTGCTTGCTGCCTGTTGATATCAAATCTTATTGGATAAATCCCATTTGCTTGTTGCCCGTTTGCTGGATAAATCCCCTTTGTTTACTTGATATCAAATCTAGCATGGCTTACTGGATAAATCCCCTTAATTTTCTGCCAATTTCATAAATAAATCCTCTTTGCCTACTGCCCACTTGCTGGATATCAAATCTCCCATGGTATACTGGATAAATCCCCTTCACTTGCTGTCCATTTGCTGAATAAATCCCTCTGTTTTCCGCCTGTTTGTGTGATATCAAATCAACCATTGTTTACATTAGGATATTATCCTAATGCTGAGGTTTATGAAGCTTGCTGTTCTTTACAGAAGTTTCCTTTGAGGTCAGAAAGCCCTCCTTTGTTTTTATCGAAAGTCGTCAACAAGGTCCTAAAGCCCACCTTTGTTTATGGAAGTGTTTAGGCTTGCTTTATTTACAAACGTTTCATGTTTTTTAATTGGGTCTTCCAGCCAACACAGGCCTTAAACAACCATCTAGGTCATGTAGTACTAAACCCAGCTCTGCTTGGGGGGGGCGGGGGGGTCAATAACAGCTCCCAGTTTGCAATCATGTATTTATTTATTCTTTGTGGACTGGATTAGTCCTCAAACTAGTAGCCTCTTTTCAGGGTAGAGATGAGGTGGTATTCATACTACTAGGTGAAATTTGGCCAGGGCATTGTGGAAATTTCCCCTACTAAGTTGAGCAGGGGGATGCATTTCACTGGTTCACTTTTTGCTTCTGTTCCAGGTACAGTGGTGGCCCAGAGATGAAAGTGATTGAACCTTCACAGGATTCTGAAGAATTTTCCAGCAGAGATTGTTCGGGGATGAAAGCAAGAGCCAGGATTGATGTATTATTACAACCCATCAGTCGGGAAGGTTGCAGGATGTTGTCTTACCGGACTTATTGCAGAGTGAACCCAAAAGATTACAGGCAGAAAAAGCAGAAGAAATTGGGAAGAGGAAAAAGAAGTCATATGTGGATAAGGTAAATGAGGGACAAATGAGAGTAGAGAAGACAAGAGAAGAGAAGAAGACAGAACAAACAAAGAAGAAGAAAAATAACTTGACAGGTATGATATTTTGGACAACATATTTATACTGCTGTGTACTACTCCATAACAGTAAGAAGGTCACTTTTTGTGATATTATGTTTGAGTAAGAACATTGTATGGAAATGTTTTGTGGACAATATGAGTTAAAGAGAAACTGTAACCTATGGAATTTATATGTTTTCCTTGTATTTAACAGAGACACAGAAAATGAAAGTGTTCAGTTTCAAACTGAGGTTGAAAAGAGACATTAAACAATATTTCAACACTGCATATAAAGAGGTAATGGACATTACTAATATTTGGACATTCCTAATATTTATGACAATAGAGGTTTGTGAACTGGGGGTTGAGAATGTATTTTTGTATTAAATATGGAAATGAAAAAAATTGTACACGTCTGAAGTATAATAAATCTAGAAGGAAACATTGGTTCAGTGAAATAGAGGGGGAAACAAAAAATGTGTTTGTTTGTATAAAAAGTGATAGTTTAATAATTGTGATAAAAGGAAATGTCATATTTTTGGCAAAGTGGGTCATAAAGATGTGAACTGAAATGTTTTAAGTGTGATAACACGGGTTATTTTGGAAGGATTGTAAGGAAAGTACAGAAGACAGTAAGGAGGAAGGAGTAAGACAGCAAGAAACCGAGCAAGAGGAAGAGATAGAAAAAGAGCAAGGAAAAGTGCAAGATAGACAATGGCAGAAAATAGTGATATAACAGAAGAACAAATAGGAAAGGCAAAAAGAAAAGAAAAAAAATAAATAATGTCAGAAATAAGTGAAGAAGAAGAGACAAATTGGAGAGTAGAGAAAGGAAGAAAAAATGTATTGGGAAGAGGGTAAAAAGATAGAAAAGAAAATAAGAAAGGAAAAGGATACCAAGAGGGACATGTAGAAACAAGAATGCAAGGACAATGAGCTGAGGATAGTCACAATGAATGCTAATAGTACAAAGAATGTAAAATGAATAATAGAGGTATTTGAATGGTGTGCAGCACTTGACAGGGATATGATTATTTTAGAAGATATAAGCATAATAACAGAAGAAGAGAGATTGCAAACAGAAAATAATGGGGGGGGTGAGATTATTTGGAATATAGGAAAAGACATGTATTCAGGTATAGGAATATTATGTAAAAAGTCAGTAAAGATATAATAGGTAGAGTAACAATAGTAGATATAAGATGGAAAGGATAGGTTTATTGAAATACAGCAATCTATGCATATGTGACAAAGAAAGCAAGAGAGACTATATTTAAGAAAATTTCAGCTATGTGTGTAAACATGGATTTGATACTACTGGGAGATTCAAACTGTGATTTAAGAAAAAAAGAGGATGGTGATATAACAATAATGATAGAAGAGATCAAAATTGGAAAGCTGTATATTTTGAATAATAAACAGTGGACATACAAGAAGAGCAATCTAAGAACAGAAACAGGTAATTTTATTATTTCCAAAAACTTGAAGATAATACAAGAAGGGACAAAAAGTACAGGACTGTCAGATCATTTAGAAATTTAGACAGAAATTCAAGAAAAATGGATACATAAAGATAGGTAAAGGTATTAAGAGAATAAATGAAAAAGAGATAAGGAAAATGTAGAATTGATTAGATATTCATGGAAAGAGCATGTATGAATTAAAACATTTTATAAGAATTGGATGTCATGGTGGATACATTTTAAAGATAAGTACAACCCCCCCCCTGAAATTGCAAAGTTTAAAAAGAAAAGAGGGAAAAGGAAAATATAATGAAGTCAGCAAACATGCATTTGCACATTTGCTAAGAAACAAGAAAAAAAATTGATAGAGAGAAAAAAATATATGAGCTGGATCAAGAGAAGATCAGATATAGTTTATTTAAACAAATATACTTTCTACAAGGCAAAATGAAGTGGCACCTTAGTTAGGCAGTATAGTAAAAGAAAAAAAAGGATAATAAGAGAAATAAGAACTGAAAAGGGAGAAAGTGTGAGGAGTCAACAAGATAATGAATGTAGTAAAGGAATATCTAGAAAAGACATTTACAGAAAGTAAGTCAGAAAAACAACAAACGTGTAATGCTAAAAAGCTAGCAGAACAAGATAATGATTTTGAAAACTGAGTAACAACTGAAGATGTGGATAATACATTAAATTTGTCGATTTAGAATCAACAACTGGAGCAGATGTGTTAAAATATCCTAAGTATAAAGATATGCTAGATTGGCAGAAGAAATATTTTGTCTTAAACAAATGATTAGAGAAAGGTTTTGACAGGAAGAAACATACTGGAGCTATGACATTTATAGGGAAAGAATGTGAAAAGAAGACATAAAACACTGGAAAATAATAGAACTTAATATCCCTAACTACAATAATTTTTATGGAAATAATAGAAAAAAGGTTAGAAAGTTAATTAAAATATTGGAGGATACAATATTTGAAAGAAATGGAAAAGAAAGTCAAGAATACTAATGATGATAAGAGAAATCGTAAATGATCTAAAATAATAATTATATAATATATAATCTAGCCTTAAGCAGCATTTTACTATCACCCAGGATGATACCTCAACACAAACAAAAATGACTGACTTCAATAATTGGCTTAGCTTCTGGTGTCGTTCTAAGGGGATCCAGTACCTGACAGCCTGGGATGAGATGATTGACAGGCCTTGATGCTTTACCAGAGACTACCTTCATCTGTCCCCACTGGGTTTCTTATGACTGGCAAAGGTTCTTGCCTACTCCATAGTGCCTTTTTAGGCAAAGTCATGTGAAAAAAAAAATAGGAATGTAAAGAATACATCAAAACAAAAATGAAATGTCATGCTGCTAAATGCTAGGAGTGTCATCATGAAACTACACTCACTGGAAGCATTTCTAACCCTGAAAGATGCGGATGGGTGTGCCTTCACAGAGACCTGGTTCAAATTGGCTGAGAGTACCCCAGTCATACCAGGCTACTCTTCCTTCCACACATTCAGACCCCAAACACAGGACTTTAAAACTAAAAGTGGTAGATTATCTATATAAACACCCCTGCAGGCAGATCAGTTAGTACAATGCACAGAAGACACTCTAGTTGCACCTAATTGTAGACAAGACAACTATCCATGCCATAGCCAGCTATAGGCCCCGATCCATTAAACAAGATGCCCACTCCACCTACCTAGATCTACTTGAGTCTATAAATGTTCAACCTCTCACCCTGATCCTGGGCGACTTCAATTACCCATCCATAGACTATAAAATTACTCTAGCTAGAAGCCATTTGCCCAGAGATTTTTAGGCTTTGTCAACTCTAATGTTCTGAACCAGTTAGTAAACACCTTACAAGAGGTGAGAATACCTTAGACCTGGTACCGACAAATTTGGGCAAACACTGTTGTATCCTTATAGTGTCAACTTCCCTGGTGAAATACAACCACCAAGAAGTCACCTTCATAGCTAGCATTACCCCTTCACCCCTCCAGCTGCATTCAAATAAAAAAACTTCTCAAAAACTGAATAAAACTGCATATGGGCAGATATAAACAGCTTTCTAGCTCCTACCTCAACTGAGGTTAGAGGTACCTATTCAGAGACTTACAACAGGGAGCTATACAAGCACCTATACAGCTGCATAGACTTGGCTATACCAGGCAAAACCAAAACAGCTTTCTCAAGGAGAAGCAAACCAGTCTCGTAGACTTCTGCTATAAACAGACTTTATAATAAAAGAAAAAAGCTGCTATCCAAGAGCAGGAAGGGAGACCACCAAATTGAAAGTTAACCTTCCTTAACCTAAACAAACAAATTAGGACACTCATGAGATCCTCCAAAGCTGACTATGAATCCAAACTGGCCTCCTCAACAAAAGACAATCATAAGGCCTTCTTTAGTTATGACTCTATCCTTAAGGGCAAGCAACAGCTCTGTACAGAACTCATGGTCAATGGCATTATGCACATTAATGTCGAGGATATAGCTAACCTACTTGCAGACAGGTTTAGTGAAAACTTTACTCCACTGTCCCCCCTGAGAGTTAATCAGGACCTCCTCACCACCGGCTCCCCACCAAGTATCTTCAATGAGCATACCCTAAATGCCCTTTCAAATGCAAAAGATACAGCCTCCGTGGGACCAGACAGCATCTCAGGCTGCATCTTACATCATCTCAAGCAGGAACTTGCAACATCTTTAGTCACCCTTTTCAACCACAGCTTAAGCACTAGATATGTATTTACCAAATGGAGGACAGCTACTCTCATTCCATTGCACAAGGGTGGTGCAACCACAGGTAACTATCAGCAGACTAGCCTTACTAGCCTGATATGCAAGGCTATGGAACACATAATCATGGACCTCATAAACCAGGACATTGGCAGCCTCCACTCACTTAACCCTACTCCATATGGGTTTGTCAAAGGGAGATCATGCCTGCTAAATGTGGTGAACTTTTTTGAGACTGTCACCAAGTTTAGCAGGCATGAAGGAAAAGAGGTGCACACTGCCTACCTTGACTTGGTGAATGCTTTCGACAGTGTTTCCCACTCAGGTATAGTAGATAAGTTCACCCAGCTAGGCCTCAACCTATATGGCACTAGCTGGGTTGCCAACTGGCTCGCTGACAGAACCCACATAGTTAAAATAGGGGATTCCACCACAAATAGTAGACCTGTAATTAGTGGTGTCCCTCAGGGTTTGGTCTTAGGGCCTCTTCTTTTTGGAATATATTTTTCCGATTTCCAGGTGAAAACCAAGGGTCTAAGGCTGACCAGATTTGCATATGACTGCAAATTGGGGGCAGTCATAAACACCACAAATGAAGTTAATTCTCTCCAAGAGTGTCTCACCCAAACAAACGACTGGTGCCTAAAACATGGCCTCAAATTCAATACCAAAAAGTGTATTGTAGTCCCCTTTGGCAAAAATGAAGTTCCCGCAAAGTACCACATCAACAGCAATGTCCTAAACATGGAATCAATAACAAGGGATCTGGGCACCATGGTAGATAGCAATCTAGCATTTGATCAACATGTAGCCTCTATAGTGTGTAGGGCATACTATGTGGCTCATCTCATAAATAAAGTTATAACATCCAGGAAAAAAGAGACCATCACCTCACTGTACTCTACCCTTATCAGGCCAATAATTGAGTAAAATGCTCCCTTTGTTATGTACCTCAACTGGCACTTGAGGCAGCTGGAAGGACTGCAGAGGTTTCTGACTAGAAGAATCCAGGGTCTCCAACACCTATTCTATGTGGATAGGCTGAAATCCTTCTCCCTTTACTCGGTCTCATATAAACTGCTCAGAGAGGACCTCTGCTTGACTTTTAGGGCCATCTCAGACCCCGGACTATTGGAAATGCTGCATATCCATAAATCAAACACCACATGTGTAACACATACTTGGGACCTAAACCCAGCATGCCACATTAATAGAACCTTATGGTGTGACAGATATGTGTCTCAGAGATTCCCACATCTGTGGAATAGACTCCCTCTTCATGTGAAGTAGAGTACCTTTCTTTCCTCATTTAAATGTAACCTGGATGACTGGATGTGAAATAGAAAATGTACCCCTGGGATACCACCTGTGTCCGTGCCTGACAGGGGAATAGGTGCTGACTTTGAAAACATGGCATAAATTCTTGGATAGGCTTGAAAGGGCCTTATGGCCAGTAGCCTAGCAACCTCCTATGATCCTATGATCCTATGATATAATTAACAGGAAAAGAGAAGTTAAAATTGTGGCAAGTGAGTTAAGATACAACATGAAATTTTATGGGATATAGTGAAACAGTAAAACATAATTGAGACAATACAAAAGGTTTTGTTACAGCATACTAAAGAAATAGGATAAGGCTGTTTGTTAGTGAATAGATGGTTATGCCAGGATATAGACATAATGAGTGGCATAAGACAGTGATCTCCAGCAAACAGTATTTTATTTGCTTTACTAATGAATGCAGTAGCTAGTAAAATAAATAATTCATTAAAGATGGCAGAATGTAGGAGTATAAAACAAATTAGAGTATCGATTATGTTCTCATATGTGGATGATATGGTATTAATAACAAAGAGCAGAGAATGGATGGAGGAAGCCATTAACATACTTAGTAAATATTTTAGGGCCCTAGTCATGAGCATAAACAGAGAAAAGAGTATAGTGTTAGGCGAAGTAGGTAGGATGTGACATATTCAGTTTAACATGAAGAAAATAAAATGTTAGTCATAATAACATTTGGATATGAAATAGTGAAACTACAACACTAGGGAGAGACAATAAAAAATAAGAAATATATGTTTATTTTGGAGAATATTTTAAACTGTCATATACAAATAAAGTATATTTAATAAATTTTGTATTAATGGGAAATAGTGTATGCTTGGCAAACATTTTTTGTGATCCCTACAAAGTGTGAGAAAGAATTAATGACAATTGTGTTTTCCTTTATATGGGTACCCAGACTGAACCCAATAAAAAGAGGTATGATATGCATTAAAGAAAAAGAAGGAAGGCTGGGATTGACAAATCCAACGATGTATGCGGTATCATTAAATTTAAACAAAGTGCTAACAAGGATGAAAGAGGAAAATGGGTCATTAATAAGTGTAATAATGAAAGAAAAATATAAACAAATGTGGTGTATGATGAGTAAATTTAAAAGATATAAACTGTGAATGGGGAACTGACAGAATATCAAGAAAATATAATATTAAGGTAAATAAAGATAACTGATATAGAAGAAAATGAAATATGTCCTTTGACTGTAAAGAATAAGAATTATCGTGTGCATCCATGGGAAATAATTGATGAAGAAAAAATAAAAGTGATAAAAGTCAGAACAGAATGGTGTAAAATACATAGAATGTATTGATTTTCTATGGAGATTATCAATAAAAAATTCCAGCAAAAGTGAATATGCCATATACAAAATTTGAAGAAAGAAAATGCATTTATTGTGGTGATGTTGAAACAACAGAACATGATTTCTTAAAATGTAAAATGATGAAAAAAATATGGAAAAAAGTCATATGACGACAGTTACTTGGAAGGAATTGAGAAAGTGGAATAGTTTAATATGAATACGTTGGAATATGGATAGTATAAAAGCAAAACAAGAGAATCTGTTAAAGAAGTAAATAAAAATGGTTTACATAATATGGACTTTATGGAATGAAAGACCAAATTAGATAAAGTATCATAGAAAATGGATATTGGCAGAAATATTATAAAAAATAAGATTTTGGTTGTGGGAAAAAGGGTGGGGGGTCATAAAATGATTGTATATGAAAAGAAATAAATGTATAGACAATGTTATCTAAATAATGGAAAATTGTTTGGAAAAAGTTTGAAATAATCATAATTAGTGTATAATATGTAAATAATATAAATATTTTAGATGATGTATTTAATAAAGGACCCTTACTGTTTTCAGTAGGTGCTATGGGATCTTTCACATCCAGCTGAGCTACTGCCAACTCAAGCAGATGGGGCCTCTGATTAATGTCTAACCTGAAGGATGGTCACTTAGGAGTGTCAGTAATTGATGTACCTGATGTGAGAGTAGAACCCACTGTCCCCTGCACCAAAGGTGAGTGTGCTACCTGTTGATCCACTGCACTGAGGACTTCTGCAAAGTTGGTCAGCCAGAGGCCTTTGATATTGGCTTTGACCAGTGAGGAGTAGATGCCAAAAAGGAGTGTGTCCAGCGCATACTCCTGAGGAACTCCATCAGGTGATCAATCTCTTTGTAGAGGCAGCCTCACCTTTTCTAACCACTTGGGTCCTATTCATGAACCAGCTAGCTATCCTGCATATTATAAAGGGGTTTATGCCATAAGTTTGTTGACAATGCCCAAGTAGGGTATTGCCTGAAAAAGATTTAGCCATATCTAGATAGGCAATATGCATTGCTTTCCCCTCATCCATTGCCATGGTGACAGTTCAGTAAGCATGACCTTCTTTGACAAAGCCAAACTGGGATGGATCCAGTGTCTGGAGGACTCTTATGTCCTTGCTGATAAAATCCATGATAATTCTTTCCATGGCATTGGAAATATAATTAGTCAGACTAATGGTTCTCTAGATTCCAGAATCTGTTGAAGGGCCCCCCCCCCCTTATTGATGGGGATGATAATCACAGCCCTCTAATCTCGTGGCTCAAAGCCTGTTTCAAGACTATAGTTAAATACTAACTCCAGGGGATATGATAAGTTATATTTTAGACTCTTCAGGAGACATCCCAGGATACTATCAAGGCCCATTGGGGTTGTGTTTGTGGCTTTAGTGAGAGCAGACAGTATATGCTCCATAGTTATAGTTAGAGGGATTATGTTTAAGCGTATTTGCTGGGGGATGGTCGAGGATGAAAAAGGGTTAAAACCAGAACTGAATTTGTCTGCTATCAGATTCACTATGTCATCAGGCTCAGTGAATGTGGCACCATTGACCACAAGTTCAGCACATTGCTGTGTACTGCCCTTGAAGTTTCTGACATAGCTGAAGAAGACCTTATGATTACCTTTCACTTGAGAGGCTGTCTTAACCTCAGAGTTGGCTTTGTTTGACCTAGTTAGCTGTCTTATTTGCCTATTTAGTTTGATGAGAGAGGTTTTATCTTTATTGGAATTACCCTTCCTGATTTTTGCCATATATTTTTCCTGTTGTATATTCTGTTTAATTTGGGATGCCACCACAATGATTTGCTTCTGGGGCTAGTTCTGGGCTTTCTTCTGGTAGGTACAGCATCCTCTAAACTGCCATTGACATGACTTTACATAATTTCTGAGGACAATTTAACATAGGCTGCTGTATTCTTGGGGTTTGGAGGGGGATTGGATTTTGAAAAATCATCACTTAATAGAAGGTAGTTTGCCTTGCAATGGTTAATAACTTTTACTGAATTTACTGAAGTTACAGAGCTGATTTTGATTTTGAAGGAGACAGTTTTATGGCTATACCTTACCAGTAAGGAACAGACATGTGGGAGTGCATCCTCCTCCCATATTTTTGTGAGTAGAGGGTCCATTATTTTGGCACCACTAGTGGATGTATTCGCTATTTGGTCAAGCGTGTTTGTATTTACAATGTCCAGCAATCTCTGTGTTCTAGATTTGAGACTTATAGGATTCCCAGTCTATAGAGGGGTAACTAAAGCCTCACATGAGTAAGATTCTAGGTTGGATGGTAAGTGTCTCCAGTAGGTCCAAGTCTGCATTGTGAGCTTCTTGGGACATGGACAGGTGACCTATAGCTGGCTAGGGTATGGTACAGGATTTTGTCTGTGGTGATCTGCACATGTTTAACCACCCTATAGATATGCTTGTTATTGATATATATTAATAAAAAGCATATCTATAGGGTGGTTAAACATGTAGATATGCCTGTTATTGATATATATCAAGACATCTCCACCTTTTGCCTTTGACTGTGCAGCTACTGGTCCAAAAGTATGGAAGACTGAAATCTTGCACTGCCGAGGTACTCTCCCTCACTTTAAACCACATCTCAGTGACTGCATAGATACCTATATTGTCAAGCATGAGGAAGGTTTGGAGCGAGTGGAATTTTTTACTTAGTCTTCTGGCATTGAGCAAAAATACCATGAGGTTCAGCTGAGTTGATTTTGCTATGCTGGTAGGTTCGTTAACGTGGCATTGTCTAAAAGTCCCTACAAGAGTGCATAAACTTTTATCTAGTTTTCAAAAGCCTTGTAGAGACAGGTTCAGACCATCCATAGCAAAGCAATGTGGTTGTTAATCATGTCCTCCCAAGCTGACAAATATTGGATCCCCTTAAAATGACATGAGCTAGACAGCTAATTGTTAGACTCAAACATCTTTTGATCATAGTGTGGCATCATCCTCGGTGTTGGTGATATGCTGCTCAGTGCCAAGCTCATACCATCCTGAGACATGTAGTCCGAGACCTCTGTAATGTCTCTCTTCATATAGCCCAGGAAGGTATGTCTCAGATCATTTCCACTTACATGGACTATGATAAAATCATACAGCTACCTGTGGTGCAATGACTTGAGTGCATGTGTGATTTGCTGCATCCTGGTTCCAAAAAAGTAACCGTTATCTTCTCCTTGTTTGGCCTGGTTATAGGGACATCAATATTTCTTACAGTGGATGCCCCTATGGCAAGAATCCAGGCAAGTGTGTTTGCTTGACTTAGTGGCTTAATGTTTTTGGGCTCTATTGAAAGGGATTCTATGTGGGCAGCCGCGGTGGTGCAGCGGTTAGCATTGCCGCCTCACCAGCAAGAGGTTCTCTGGTTCAATCCTTGGCTGGGGTGCATTCTGTGCGGAGTCTGCATGTCTTCCTTGTGGTCGAGTGGGTTTCTTCTGGGTGCTCCAGTTTCCTCCCAAAAACATGCTGTAGGTGGATTGGACACTGTAAATTGGCCCTAGGCGTGAGTGCATGTGTGTGTGCCTTCTGTGGAAGGTTGGGCACTGGGCTGGCAACTTGACACTGTAAAACTCCATTGCCAATCATGAACAGACAGGTGATCTGCTGTAGTGACCCCTAACCAGGAAATGCTGGAAGAAGATTGAAAGTGATTCTATGTGTGATATTAGATTTTATTTTTTTCTTAGTGCCTTAGTGTTGCTGAGGCATGGCTTTGCCAAAAGACAGTGAAAACAATCTTTTTTGTTTAGGAAGACTGCTTTTAAGTGCCTCAGCATATGATAGTCTGTGTGTGTGTGTGTGTGTGTGTGTGTGTGTGTGTGTGTGTGTGTGTGTGTGTGCGCTATGTGAGATGGGCATCGCATGCATGGTTTTAACAAGCTGATGAGTGTTTGTATGTGATTGTTTAACCCCCAGTACACCCACTATCATTGTTTAAATAGACCTCAAACATACTGTGCATGTTTATTTAAGGATTAAGTGGTTGCTGGTAAACATGAGACAATTGCTATGTTGTCGCAAGATACTCATATCCACCAATGTGGCCACAGAAAAGTTAAGAAATTGCATATCCATGCTGTTTAGTTCTTTGATTGGTGTGCTACAAAAGGAGTGGTGTATTGGGGTTAGAAGTCTATTAAGGGTGCTTTGTTGTTACAGACTAATTAGGGTTCTTAACTGGGGAATAATATGCTAAACAGTACTAAATTCTACTAACAATGTTTATACATTACTGAATTCTACTAAATCTGTAGTTATAGCCACTTGACACCCAAGTAGCTGCTCTAAGCTTGTTGGCATTCAAGGTATTTGTTCTGTACAGATTTATGGATCATTTAGTAGGGAAAATGTGCTTTATAGGCATTTGCTACTGTACAAGGCACTGCTAACCAATGTTGCTCTGTTAGTACCTATGGGCAAACACTCTGAATTTATAACAGCATAGAAAAAACAGAAAACGAAATAATGAGCCCTCTGGACAATAAAACAACTATACTATGAGCCCTTTTATGTATTTTCCAACTCAGATAGATCAACCACATACCTTATGCAATAAGATGAATTTACCCAGTCCTCCTAATAAAAAATACAGTAGAAGGGACCTAGTGCAATGCTACCACAAACCAATTAATCAACTAGTTGGAACTCCCTTGCTGAAGGTGATTTCAATATTATCTTACAACAGTAACAGTAAGAGAAAGAGCAATTTAAAAAAATGCAGTAAAATGAACAAATAAAAGTAGGAAACAGTAGCAATCACCCAAAATAACTTAAGCAAGTGCACTTTGGTAATGAAAAGTGTTTAGCTTTACTTAGATGACACTGGATACAAGTAAAACACATCTGGAACACAGGCTAGCATGCCAAACTTTGTAGATTGCTGGGAAAATGAATCAAATCTTGCCATTTCCAAGAAAGTGGTGTTCCTATAATTTCAGCAAACAGAGGTTATACCTCCCCTAAGACTAGTTGAAATCTGCCTCAGTTCTCAAGCAGCTGACTATAGAAACAGTAGTTAAAGGCACATCATTCCTAAGTTCACAGTGATTTATGACCTCCAAAATTCTGATGATGCCTGTGGTAAAACTGTACGTGAGAAAGCCCCAGTGGAACCCAATAAGTACCTGGAGTCATCATTCATAGTCCCTAGAGAATATGCTTCCTACACTAACTTGTATCTCCAAAGATCTGAAACAGTAATCAATCCAGGTTCAACTGAACCAAAGGTTTCCCTCCACAGAAGAAATCACAATCAGCCAGTAACCACAGATACTTCAGATTTAGCTTTGGGAGAGCTTAATTAAGAAACTTCAAGCATAAAGGTTTAGGAATGTAGCTAAAAGGGAAAACATACAAATGCAGAGGAGCTAATGTTCTTGATTCAGGTTTTTAAATCCTTACAGCTCAAAAAGGAAGGGGTTTTGCAGGTAACAACAGGCAATACTAATGTAATGTGGTACATAAGCAAATTGCAGCAGAGTTTATTCCTAGCATTTGTGCATGCTAGCCATGACTGGCTGAGATATTGCTGTCCAGTCCAATATGGCCTTAAGGGCAGTCTGCATCCCATCCAATCTCTTGGATTAGCGGTGGACCAGTTAAGCTAGAGAACTGTAGCCCTTTACAAATGGATGCTGTGCAGGTATGCTATTTCTCTAGATTGCTCACAGAGTGGTATCCCAGAAGTACACCAGTCTGTCTGCCTATCTCTCTGTCTTTCAGTAACCAAGAACCTCAATAACTTCTGCTCCATAGAAAATATTAAGAATTGTCTGTAGTACATTCCTTCTCTTTTCAATAGAGCAGGTCTCTTTCAATATGAGTCCACTGTGACCCCCTCCTCCTCCTCCTCCTAAGGATGATCTAGAAAGCAAGGGAGGATGGAGCAAGGATGCCCTCAACAGCATTGGTTCTCCCTCCTCATTCATATCTTCAGGGTGAAACTGCCTCTGCAATTTGACCACTTAATTCAGCACAAGGATACCCTGATATACCCTAAACTAAAGACTGTGTAGCTTACTATATGGCTAAATGCATCTGTCTATCTATCTATCTATCTATCTATCTATCTATCTATCTATCTATCTATCTATCTATCTGTCTATCTATATGATTTCTATTTTATGATGATGTGATGATGATACTTATTGAGGGTAGGACATCTGCCGCAAAAAAATCCTCTTTAGCTAAGTTGAAGAAGTTTTCCCTGTAGTGTTGTATTAATGATCAGGACATTAGCAGAGTGTTAGTGTTCATGATTCTGCAATACTTCAGTGAGCTCTTGAAATCAGTCCAAACATATACACCTGTCAACCATTTTAGTCTGCCTGCCTGTAGACCCCTACCTATCCTGAAGGGAGGCTGTCATCCAAGGCTACCAAGAAAAGCTCCTCCATGGGACTTGCACTATGCCCTGGAAAAATGGACACAGTCATATTTTGATATTGCTGCCTCAGCCCCTCTTCAAATATCTAACATGGAAGACAGCTTTACTACTGACCATCACACATCAGCCAGGAGCAAATAATAAATTCAGGTGCATATGTGCAGAGAGCACTATTTAGTCTTTCATAGTGACTGAGACAGTCTTAATAATAACCTCACATCTACACCAGACAAATGGACTGAATTCTTCACCAGTCAAACTATCCAGCTCCCTGTTTGCTTTCTTAACCTTCAAAACAAGGGAGAAAAATGTACTCATTAATTTGATGTATACAAGGTGTGATGCCCCTGCCCCGGCCCAGTAATCAAGGAGCCTCAAGTCTCACCACTAACACCAGTGAGGGACGTGCACATTGGGAGAATAACAAGTACAAGCACAGTAAAGTACAATTTCCCTTAAGAGCACACAGAGATCACAGTCAGTCTGGGGCTGGTTTCTTCCTTCCTCTCCAGATCCCCAATAAGACTCCCCACTGGCACAGCTATAGGGTTCAGATCTCAGCCAAATAGTCAAGCCAAAACCTGCAGCACCCTCTGTCCAACCAGTGCTTCATGTTCCTGCCCAAGTAGCTGACACACACACACTTTGAGATTTGATTTATATACCAACACAAAGACACTCCTGGGGAAGGCTAGCACAGGTTCACTAGCTATACCCCCATCTACCCAGGCTAAAAGGTAGTAATCACTGCCAACAACCACTACTTATCAGCTACTATAAACACCCTTACCAAAGGGTGTCCAATTCTACTGTGCAATGTTACTATTATCCAAATGATAAGTGTGACTAAGACTAAGGCTATTAGAGTGGGTGGTAGAGTGTTATCAAATACATGCACGCACTCTAAGAGCTTAAATATCTCTTAAACAAAACCAGCAACAATTAAAAGGTTAAAATATATTTAATAATAAATAATAAAAGCACAAGACAATACTTATTAACTCAACACAGTGTCAGAGTTCACAGTCACAGGAAATACTTTAAAATAACATAGCAGTACAGTCTCACATAAATACAGAAAACATCTAGACTACACTTGCCATATTCTTATCTATCTCTAAGAGAAACTAAGTTCTAAATAACTTACTTACAGAGCAAGGCAAGAAGTGCTGGTGAGAGGATGTTTACAGGTCCAGAACAAGATGCAAAATGCACACTCTCTCTCTGAGATAGTTCTTAACTTAGTGATACAAATTACTGCTGGGTTAGCTAGATGACATCACTATTTGACACTTGCATCCTAGTTGTCAGGCTAAACAGATACCAACAGAACTGAAAAATACTTATCTCTTAGAAGCTGACAATTCTCTCTTAGAAGCATGCCAGAAACTGAAGTCACAAAACAATTACATTGGAAACCTATAATTATCTCTGTTTCAAATAATAGAAAGAATTTCCAGCTGCAGACATTCTGCCTTCTAGTTCTGGTAAACACACTCCTAAAATTCTTTATTTATTTTCTCAGAGTTTGCAAGTTAACTCTGTATATTCCAAATTTTACTATGAAACCATATATTTGCATTGGCATATAATTTACATACATTTCTGCTCTTTTCCTGCAGGGTGCACTGTGGTTACAATCTTGAAGTACAGAACATATAGTTTTCTTACATTTTTAAGGCAATCATACAAATCATATTGCTATTCACAAATGATATAGAATTATTTACAAAATTCTATCTAGCTGGGCTGGCATTATCACATTTCTATATAAATCATATATATATTTTCAAGTGACATATAATTATTGACAAAATTCCAGCTAGCTGGGCTGGCAGCATCTCGGTTTATCACACAAGGAACTGAGATATTACCTAAATAAGATCGAGAACATCAGAACCTCAGATCAGATGTTCATGCTCTATAGATTCCAGAACAAGGGAAAATCCGATTCCAAACAGATTATCTCCAAGTGATGTGGTCATTGCATGCTTTGTTGCTGTGGTCATGGAAAGGAGTTTGAAAGGACTGTAAGAGTGGCAGCACTAGGGCTACAGCTTCCTCGATGACTTTTCTGAGAGTGGGGTGTAAAGTGCACATACTGTTTTTGAGACAGCCACCTAGTCATCAGTCCACACCTTTTCCAAGCACTGGAGACATTGCTTTTGCAGCTAGAACTATGCAACTGCTATTCTGCAGGTTTTTTTGTAGTCCAACCCTTACTAATCTGTCTGACTTCCTAGTCTTATAAGATCCAGGGTTCATCCCAGTAGTAAGGACTACTGCAACATACATATATACAAAGAACATACCCCTTAAGGATATCAAGACATTCTCTGTATAAAGCTGACACCTGTCTCTGCCATTTTGGAATTTTCTTGCAATGGCAAACACAAGATGTCCACCTTGCTATAAGCTAAGCAAGGTCCTAACAATCCTATTCAATTAGGGACACTTGTATACACTCCTCAGATCAAACACTTAGACAAAAATGGTTCCTTGAGGCTGGCCAGATCTTGGTAGGACAGATGCCATGAGAAAAGATAAAAGGGGGAAATTCGTATGGAAATGGTACCCCCTCACCATAATAGTAGATGTTTGTTTAGATCATGAATATGTGCTACAACAGTGATCTAATCAAACATCTATTGTATGGTGAGTGTGGTACCCTGTGGTTGCCTCCGGTAAGAAAATTCCAACATGGCAGAGACAGGTGTCAGCTTTAAACAGAGAATTTCTTGATATCCTTAAGGAGTATGTTCTTTGCATATATTTTTGTTGCAGTAGTCTAAGCCTTTGATCTGGAGAGTATACACAAGTGTCCCTCATTGAATAGGATCCTTACGACCTTGCTTAGGTTATAGCAAAATGGATATTCTGGGATTGCCATTGGCAGAAAAGTTCCAAAATGGAAGAAACAGGTGTAAGCTCTATATAGATAATGTCTTGATATCTTTAAGGGGTAGATCTGCCTAGGTTGGAAGGAGAAGGATGATGAGATTTGTAATTTTGAATGGATATATGGCCTCCTGTGGCAAAAGTTTAAGTAGAAAGGGCTACTGCAATACTAACCTGTTCAGATATCTTCTAGTATGGTGTGCAATTGTACATTCACTTATCTGCAAATCTTTAAATGTAAAACAGCTTTCATTTTTTCTTACTTTCTCTACTATCTTGTTTCTTTACTTTGACATATCTCTGATGACATCGAACAGCAGATAACCCTTCTTTTAATCATTCAGTTTCTTATCTGTGGAAGAATGTTTTCTAAGCTCTTCTTCTTTCGGCTTTTTCCTGGTTAGGGGTTGCCACAGCGGATCACCTGTCCGCTCATGATTGGCAGTAGAGTTTTACGGTGTCAAGTTGCTAGCCCGGCGTCCAACCTTCCATGGAAGGCACACAAACGCACTCACACCTAGGGCCAATTTAGAGTGTCCAATCCACCTACAGCATGTCTTCGGGATGTGGGAGGAAACCGGAGCAACTGGAGGAAACCCATGTGACCATAGGGAGGACATGCAGACTCTGCACAGAAGGCAGCCCAGCCGGGGATCAAACAGGAGAATGCTGTGAGGCGATACAAGATAATTTTAGCATAATTTAAAAAATCACCACCACCATAAAGTGTTCACAGAGATACAGGGAGAGATTCATGAAGGCTTGCACGGAGTCTAAGAGTAGAGTAAGACTCCATGCAGCCAACATGTCTGTCGAGCGATCCAGGAACAGCCGGCAGGGGCGTGCAAGAGAGCTCCTAAAACGACTCTTACATGGACAGGGTTAAGTTATGCAAATTACCTCATTTGCTGCCAAAAGCTATGCAAATGAGGTAAATTTGTGATCCAGGAAACCCTAACCTGTCCGAGTAAGAGTAGTGTTATTTGCAGAAATGTACTCCGTTGTCAACTGAGAACCATTCTGCAAATAGCAAAACGGAGCCATGACAGCTCCAAATAAAGGATGCATCCAGTTGAGGAAGCATGCCAATGGCCAAATATACAGCCATTTGCAATTTTTCCCGTTGAAAAATAAAAAAAATAATAATCTTTTTTTTACCTCGATCTCCAAAGTTTAAGCATAGCTCAGCACCGCACAAAAGTGCTGCACTCTAAAAACCATGAAAAAAATAAAAGCCACAAACAGGGATTTTATTCAAAATAAACAACTGCCATGCAAGTGAATGGCAGGCTGAAGACAACATGGCTACTGAGTAGAAGTTGCAAAGGGGGGAAGCTCAGTCTAAGAGCTGTAACCAAGCATTAGTAGGCAGTCCTATGCAAATGAGGGTAAGGATAGTGAATCCCAATTTTGCATGGCATATGAGCAATACCTGTGGAGTGTAAGAGTAGGATAAGGGGAGTATCAGAGTAGAAGATAGGTGACATCATGAGGGGGGGTATGTATGAAAGAATGTAAGCTCATTGGAGCAGAGTGGCATGTGTTTGCTGTCAGTTACTCATCACTGGAAGAGGCGTGTCAACAGGTATCCTAGCTAAAGCCAAGAAATTGAAGGTGTATGCCATGGATAACACTAAAGTTTCTTGTTGAAGTGCCTGCAACATGTTTGCGTGTGGTTGAGCGCCTGTAAATCCGAGTAAGATTGTGTGCATGCGTGTGCTCCTGTGTGCGCGTTTAAGCCGGAGTAAGCATGTGTATCTTTGTTGAAATCTGTGTAAGCGTGTTTGCGCCTGTGTGGGCGTGTTTAAGCAGAAGTCAGCAAGTGTTAGGCCATGTAAGCATGTGTTCACGCGTGTGAGCTGGTATGCGCGTGTTTGTGCTTGTTTGTGCGGCATTGTCTCCTGTGGAAACAGAAAGGGAAAAGAAAGCAAAACAAATAGTAGGACGTTAACCAAGGAGAGCTAGCAGAGCTAGCAGGTGAAAACAATCAGAATCAGGCAATTACACAGGCAGTACAATAGACCAGCCCAGCCCAGCACTTAAAACTCTGCAAACAAATTTCCACCATGTTTTCCTCAGAGACACTGCAACACTGCAGTAAACTGAGAGAAGTGAAAACTTAAAAAGCTTTACTGAGACAAAGAAATGTTAGGGGCTGCCATTGCTGTTATAAGGCAACATATGCAACATGCTGAGGGTGGTGACAATGTGAATGCTGCTGAGAAACCCACATTGAGGAGAGAGAGAAGAGTGTACAGGCTCAGGGTAACCTACCAGGGGCTACATGAGCTGGAGATAGTGGAGCACTATAGAGTGGACAGAGACCTCATGCAACAAATTGTTCAGCTGTGCAGGCCACGCCTCACACACAGAACCAACAGTGGGGAACCCATCCCAGTGGAAACCAAGGTATGTGTTGGCCTACGAATACTAGCAACAGGTACCTTCCAGAGACCAACTGATGATATGATGGGGATTTCCCAGGCATCAGCATCCAGGTACTGCACCAGTTCCTGAATGCCATTTCAGCACATGTTGGTGATCATGTATATTTCCCCAATTCCAATTCCCGTGAGGTATTTGACAGCAATATGCATCTTTTCCAGCAAATAGCGGAATACCCTGAGGTAGTGGGTGCAATAGACTACACGCACATACGCATCAATGAACCAGCTGGTGAGTGTGGTAGGGCCTACTTTAACAACAAGGGCTTCCCCTCCATCAACTGCCAGGTCATGTGTGATGCCCAGGACATAATACTGAATGTGTGTGCTGGCTGCCCTGGAAGCTACCACGATTCCCATATCTGGCATCTGACACAGTTGTACAAGACATTTGTCACTGGGGACATCCCTCATGGTCACCTAGTGGGAGATGCTGGATATGCACTGGAGCCGTGGCTGATGACACCCATCAGAAATGCACACACACCTGAACAGGAATGCCATAATGAGGCACACGCACAAACACGAAATGTAATCGAGCGTGTGTTTGGGCTGCTCAAGTCACGGTTCCGGTGCCTGGACACATCTGGTGGAGCCTTGCAGTACTCACCAACTACATGTACCCAAATTGTCATGGTATGTGCTATGCTACATAATATGATCTTGCGAAAACAGCATAGGGCCGGGCCAAAAAGCCCTTTAACATTGCCAAGGCCATCACAAGCAGAGCATGACTCAGAGGAGGAACAACCTGAGCCTGCCCCAATAGGCAGAAGGAGGCATACCCAGTATGCTTTGGCCTTGGCAAAGTGGCAATGCATAGCACATACACTGGCTCAGTAGGAACCCTGGAAATGATACCTCTCTCTGACTCGCACATATAGTAAAAGGGATGCCTAACTTGACACTACCTGTTTTCAAACATGTATAGGGAGTGTACTATGTGCATCCGACACAGGCAGCCCTGCAGCACCACCTGAGGCATGATTGCCATGTTTTAATCAATATAAAGCAGTGCTAAACAGCTTTTACCACTATTTAGTATATGTAAACAAAATTGCACACACTGACTAGCGCAACTTTGGGCAATGTTGAGCAATATTGGGCAACGTTCAGCAATGTCCATTAACGTTGAGCAATGTTGGGCAAGTTCAGTCAAAGGTGAGCAAAAGCAGGTAAACATGCTCATATTTGCTTTACTGATCCTTAAGCAGTCTGGTCTGCCCAGTATGAAAATATAAAGCAGTGACAGTCCTCAAACCCTGGATACTGGGCACTATAGTCACAGTACTGAACCACTAAACCATGACAGTATTTCACTGGTCAGCCTGTAAGAAGAAATGTTGATAAGTCTATGCAAAGTGTCTCATGGAAACCCTGCAGGCACAGCATAATCCTTGTAGAGTTATGACACAAAGGTGAGCCCTGCAGTAAAAATATAACCTGATTTTCAACACACATATAGTATAAATGTTAATATTGGGCGCATTCACACGTCAACAAATGTAGTGGACTTCAGACAGCAACATACTGAAAGGTCACACTGGGCATGCTCACACACTTGAATAAATGAGGCAAATGTCAGGCAACAAAAATACTGAAAGGCCAAACTGGGCATGCTCACACACTTAGGCCATGTCTGAGGACAGCAGTGGGCCACACATATTTAGCAGTTGCATGTGTTAACCCAGGAACTTGTCAAGATTCACCAATCCTGCCTTGTGCACACAGTTATATGACAACAGACACATATACAATATATTGGAACCCTGTCATAATCAAATATGTACTAGAGATACTTAGGTTGTTCATAGAAAGTGGAAAAGCAAAGAAGATAAAAAACCTGCCATCAGTATCATCAATAAACAATGTGCACTCCAAACATTATCCAGTCCAGGTTATGGAAAGATTATCTGCGAAGGAGTCCAGACAGAACCATGACACTTCCTTCAGATATGTCATAAATAGCAATGTACACTCATATATGTCCTGAGTCAGGGCCAACTGTAAATGACTGACAATGCCAACATCCTGTCAGACAGGCCCATACATACATACCCACCTCCCACTGACAAAAGGCCCTATCATCATACCAGGAGATATCACATGAAGAATGGGTAAACAACTCCTTCCAAAGCTGAAAACATGGCATCTATTGGATTACATTGTTTCCCTATATGTGTCATAAGTGAACTGCAGAACAAACAGACACTGCACCTGAACAGTCTGTTGAGTCTCACCCTCTCTACAGGATATGAAACTGTTGAATGGGTTACAGCAACATATGGCACACTCCACAAGTGTTGGTGCACAACAGACCATGGGAGCTATAGTCTTATAAGCCTATGAAGTCTGATCTGCAAGACAATGGAGTCCATCATGACTGAAGTCATAAACAGAGCTATTGGAAGTCTACAAACACACAACCCTACCAACTTTGGTTTGGTCATGGGCAGATCATGGTCCCCAAACCAGCTAGATTGTTTGCAAGGCAGCCACCCAGGACATACATCACTGAAATGATCTACACAGATCCCACATAGACTTTGAATAGGCCTTTTCCAACATTCCAGACACATGTCGTATCCACAAAATCAACAACCTGTGCATAAATATGTATTGTCATCTGATGGATTGGCAACTGGGCCACAGATAGATCACACAAGGTAAGAATTGTGGAGTCTTGTTCAAGCTGGTAACACCTGCTGTCCCCCATGGCTCAGTCTTGGGATTGCATAAAACAAAGTGCACACACATTACCATGTCTAGTCTGATGATGTTAGCATCCTACAAATATAGCAGGAGAAATGAAAACACCCAGTAAAGCATATAGCGTGTCATGTTAATGCGTATTTCTCTAGTATCATAACATAGTTAGGTAGGGGTTTGAATCCTGCAATTGCTGCGTGTGTGTGTAGGGGGGGTGTATGTTTGTGTGTGATTTCCTTTGAGAGGAGTGCCCTTTTTGGAGACTAGGAAAACACCTTAAAAGTGGTATATTCCTCTTTGGCAAGTCTGATGATGTCAGCATCCCACAAATATAGCAGTGGAAATGCAAACTTCCAGTAAAGCATATAGCTTGTCATGTTAATGCGTATCTCTCTAGTGTCATAACATAGTCAGGTAGGTGTTTGAATCCTGAAATTGCTGAGTGTGTGCATGTGACACTGTTGGTCAATGTGTTGTGGATTTTGCTTTTACTACTGTATGACATATCAGTAAAACAACAGTATGTGCATTGCACACTTCAGGTATCTGTGTGGCAAATACATATATGTACATGTGACCTCAATTAGTTCATAGGTGTGAAGCTTGCTTTCTACATGAATACATCTGTTACCTTTGGCAGATTGTGCTGCTGCATCTCAGACCTTAGGTCACATATGTATGTTTGTGACAAGGCCAGCCACTGTAGTGATCTGTGGCCTAGCTCATCTGTGTCACACACACCCATGACAGTTTCTATAGAATAGTGTGAGTGAGGGTTCATGCCTGGAGTATATTTCAGACATGTTCAAACACAACAAAGTATGTCAATAATGGACATTCATTATAGGTGTACAACAACTTTGTGGATATGCATACAGACCCCTTATTGCTTATGTGATACACCGAGGGACTTCAGAATACCTTTGGAAATGTGAATACCAAAGGACAGATGACATAACACTTGGCTGTATGTACACATCTGTACCCGTTCTACATGTTGGGGCCTACTACCTATGTGGTACTGTCGGGATACTATGTTTAGTAAATGTGGATGACTATGCTATAGTTGTCTTATAGCTTTACAGCATGGGTTGGACAACAGGCATCTGTCTGTATGATACCCTTGTGGAGGATAAGTGTCTCATCTGGAGAATGCATTGTAGGCCACTGTATGCATTTCCAGATTTGGATGGACATATCCCTAGTGTGTTTGCTTCTACCTAAGAGGGCTACATGCCAAACAGGAGTGGTCCCAGGAATGGGTGGCGGTCAATACCACTGGTTACTGGTATAGTATAGTAACGGAAGGATCCCAATGCTACTGAGTTTCCTACATCTGTGTGTCAGTTGTCAAGACATCATCTAACGATTGGTTATAGTCAGGCTGTTGAGGTTGTGTATACTACCAGAATGCAAACCAATGACAGATAGTAACTGTATCACCCACAGCATAGTGTCAAACTATGTCATACACACGTGTTCCCAAGTTAAAACATATGTGTAGTAAAATGCATACTGGCCACCAATAGAAACTATGAAGTGTTAACACTGTGTAATACAGGGCATGTCAACCCTCCCATGCGTCCACTATGCATGTACTGCACACATCACACATAACGCACATCAGCCAAGTGGCACATGAGCGGACAATACATTTTTGGAATTAACACTGGTGTAAACAATATTACATTAATAATCATAGCTTTAATGCATCATGCCTGCTCAGATATACCTACAAGGATATCATTACACTTTACTGTTGACAACATGCTAACATTGCTACACTGCTATAAAGTCACCCTGTGCATCAACACCATGTTAGCCTGTTCCTGCATCAATGTTACAGATGACAGGAGGTGGCACAGTTTCATCATATGCACAGGGTGTGTTGGTGGTTTGCCAGAGCCTGACATTGACCCATCAAATCGACATGTATGTGTGTGTGTGTGTGTGTGTGTGTGTGTGTGTGTGTGTGTGTGTGTGTGTGTGTGTGTGTGAGGGACAACAGTACAGCATGTGTCAATGTTGATGTAATGTGTGTGTGTGTATGTGTTAGCCCTAGGTGTTTGGTTTATGTGTGTGTGTCTGCAAGCACACAGTTCCACCATGTGGCTGCCATATACAGGAGGTTGTGGGACAGCCACAGACTGTACCTGCCAGGCTGTACAGATCACCGTCTCTGGCCATGGACACAGTACCTGTGCCTGGCAGGGGTGCCACGGACAGTATTGTGTACTAAGCCAGACTGGGTACTATCATCAGAGGCAGAGGGATGTTTACTGGACCCATGTCCATGGGAGAAAGGAAATTCACCCCAGGGATCACGTCAGTCACCCTGCTAGACAGGGGTCCAAGAAAGTAAATAATGTGGGAAGAAATAGCCAGGGAATTGTTATGGCTAGGCTTGTATAGGCCCTAGGGCTGATAGCCTAGTACCAACCTATGAACCTATGTCCCTGCTGTGACTGGCCAGAGCCATGTGCACATGGTCCTCTATGACGGTCTATTGACAGCCCAGCCCCAACATTGCTGGGGCTGGTACTGCCACTATGGGAGTGGCTGTGACTTGTTTGTCATCCGCGACGACTGCCAGCCAATGATGTTGCTGGCATACGTCCACGTCAATGTCTCAGCCATCCTGCACTGTCCTGGCACATGGGCATGACATTGCGGAGGACATCTAATGTCTCCCCCCAACGTCTCTCAATGACCTCGGTGTAATTACAGATGGCACCGGCAAGGTCATGGATACTGTCATTGATAACAGTGTTATGGGCCCTCTATGTCCTTAGCCCCTGTCTGGTGTACCGTCCCATACATGCCTGTGCCTGCATTACAGCCCAGAACATACCTGAGGTTGTAAGATCTGTGAGGGCACGTATACCAGGGGCATTACGACCAGCAGTGCTCCCACGAGAACCCCTGGACATCTGCCTATGTTGTACCATTCCAGGAATCAGGGTATGGCTGCTGTGAGGGGATGCATGTGCCATAGATACCACACTATCCTGCTCAATGCCTTCTGTATGCTGTCCCTCAGCTAAGGCCATTGGTGATGAGGGATGTATTGGCAGTATGAATGTGCACATAGATGGGGTGGAAAGCTGTGTACTGTCGATTGGCAGCCCAATGACAGACCCTGTCAAACCTGCCTGTGCCACAACACATGTATCATCATTTCCACTATTTGTGGCAGTGACTTCAGGTTCCCTGCTGCACTCAACCAACACAACCTCAGCACCTGTAAGAGGAAGACAGGAAACACACTTTACAATCTGTACATGATGTTAGCACACATGCACACATGCACACATGGGTGGACTAATGGTTAAGGTGTTTGCCTTACAAACACAAGGTACAGGGTTTGAATCTCACAGGGGATAAATGGCTAGGCTTAAAATGGCTCACAAGGGCAGTTAGCCTAGTACTAATCTATTATTATTATTATTATTATTATTATTATTATTATTATTATTACATGCACACATGAACACATGAACACATGCACACATGCACACATGCACACATGAACAGATGAACACATGCACACATGCACACATGAGCACATGCACACATAAACACATGAACACATGAACACATGCACACATGCACACATGAACACATGCACACATGAACACAAATACACTACTCACTAAAGTAGACACACACACACACACACACACACACACACACACACACACACACACACACACACACACACACACACACACACAAACAGCAATCCAGAACATACTCATTAGTGGTTGATGGTGGAGTACAGTATCACAAGCCAAAGAATCCTATCACATGTGTCAGCATGCAGGATGTGTGTTGCTCAACAGCATGCAGTGCAAGTGTAGAGAGTCCTTGTTAATAACAGTATACATGTCTTTGATGCATGTGTGTTGTTCAATGATTGGCCTCACCCTGGAACACAACTTGTACATGGACACAACATTGCTGTGCAAGTATTAAATGCTTTTCAATGTCCTGTGCACCATCACTCACAGGTATACATACCATGGCTGGATGCACACAACTGTCAGGTGTATAGCAATGAATGCTATGTGTAGTACTGTAGTTACTGTAACTGGATGTAGTGTAGTATCATGAGCCATCATCATGCAGCATCATGTGGTCACTCAAGGCCACTAATGTGTGCCACACTGGCAACTATCTTGCTGTACCTGAACTGCAGCACTGTGGCTACATTAACCATTTCACAGGCAGTTGTTACATGGGTATGTAAGGTGTTCAATAGGGAGCATTGCCTAGCATGAATGTGTTGTGTGTTGAAGAGTGTCGCACTGCCCCATGATAGGCCTCTAACCCTCAGGTATAGTATGTGTGCTGTGTGGATGACATTTGGGATACTGGAGTCTGACCTTACAGCAGGTGTCTAAATACACCATGTGTATCATATTAACACGTACTGTGTATGACAAAGTGGTGTATGTTGCGTGCATGTGTATTGACTCTGCCTATACAATGACCACTACAGTGTACCACAATTGTTTGGGATGCTATGTGCATTGCATGTGTTTGAGGCAGCTACTCATGTTACTGGGATGTGCATAGTCCCACAGAAGACATGTAGAGCATGCATTATGTGTAGGTGTTTTACATGTGTATATGGCCTACAACTCACCTATGACATGCACATGTCATTTGCTATATTAAATGTAGAACACTCACCAGCATGAGTCTGCTGTCTTGCTGTCACACCAGAGGGACCTACAAGGATATGAGACAGTTTGTCAGTGTCAACAACTATGGCATTGCTGCTGTGAGTTTGCAATTTTACAGTAGTACAATGGTTGACAGTCACAGGCATACAGATTATGTTCCAAATTATCAGTATTGCACAACACCAGGCTCCACATCTTCTAAATACACAGTACACATCTGACATATGCATGTTCTAACAATCGAGCTAACAGTAGTCTACACATATGCCATGTTACCTGCACACTCTGATTCAACTTGCTGGGTGACTCCGGCCTCCATGATGACACATGTCTGTTGTAGTGGTTGGCCAGGAGCCACCATGCTGAGGAGCAGCTCTTCCACTCTGGTGAGGGGCGGATGTAATGCTGCACCACCACCTGTGGCAAGCTGTTGTCTGTGGACATCGGAGGCATGCTGCCGGACATGTCTAATTAAATCACTGCAGTGATGGCGTACCTGCTCATAAGACCAGTTATGCATGCCTACGTCATTAACCCGATGGACAACATCTTGCCACAGTGCAGTGCACTCATGCCGGTCCAGGCTGGTTCTGGAGAACTGCAGGGCGTGATGTTGTACTAGGGTGGATATTATGATTTCCTCCTCTTCAGGGGAATACGCAGGGTTGTGATGGTGAGACATGTCCCTGGAAGACAATAAAACAATAATTGTGAGCAAATCATGTGGCACACTTAACATTCTAAAGTACAGATATCAATGAAATATAGCAACCTATTGGCTGTCAGTAGATACACACTTTTAATACCACATATCAGTGCTCAGCCCACAACTGCCTGATAGTGTCTGGCGCATTTTATATATTAAACCATGTTCTGCACAGCAACAAAGTGAAACCAGTATGTAAGACTATACAACAGTACATGGCACACTGTATGTGACACAATGCACCACCTAGCCACAGGAGGTATATATGAAGCTAATGCATACAGAACTATGTCATCCATTGAAATGATTGTAAAGTACAGTTACAGTACTACCAATACACCACACTACTTTTTGATATCAAACCCCTAAGTAACATATGTGCACATTCATCAATATAGGTGGCATACTGCTGTACTACACTATACATGTTGCTAGATATGCACTTATATCCTGTAACACACATATGTCCGAGGCCATGTTACAGGCATACCCACACAAACACACATCAGACATACCTACAAGACACAAAGGTATGGCAACCCAGATGAGCTTTACCTGTGTACCATACAGTACTGTGTGTCAGCACTTACAAAACCTTATGCCTGAGGTATGTAATGTGAGAGGACTACAGGTAACAAACAAAACAGCGTTTCCAAGCAATGTGGATATACACCATATTGTGCTGTGTAGGCCTACAGCTTCAGGTAGCTTCAGGTAGTACTACAGTTCATACAGGATTTGTATTCATTAGTGTTAACAATCAATAAGCATACATGTACTGCTTTAGCCTACAATGGCACACTCCAGTCAACACCATGGGACTACGTCACACCATATGCCATACTGTTTTTCCTGCCTAGCAATAGCATACATATCTTTTGCGGGGATCAGAGCTAGAACACTACATACCATGATATAAACTGTTTCCCACTAGGCTATCACACATATACACAACGTTGACACATTCTCCTACACATTCACCATCACACTCAGTCAACCTCACATAGCAATTAATGCAACAAGTACATGCATGTGTGTATCGGGTCCTAGGTAGCTAATAGGCTATTAGCCATAGGGCCTATAGAAGCCTAGCTATATGGTACCCTGCCCTTCAACACCCATGTAATTTAAGTTCATGTGCCCCTGTCATGCAGAGCAACAGAGGTGATTCCCAGGTTGTATTTCCTATCTCACATCCATTCATCATGATTATTCATGACGACTGCTAATGAGGACCTTTCTTTGCTATTGATAGGTAGTTAGTTCCAGAGTATGGTATGCGTCTGAGTTGAGAATGTACCACCCCAGCATGTTCTGCTTTTTGACGTTACAAGGTTTAGATCAGTACAGTGTGTAGCTTGTAGTGATTTTGATCTGTTTACATGGAGCATGTCCAACACCCGTGGGTTTGGCATAGCTTTGTATATTAGGCAGAGGTTGCCTCTGGGTAGGCGTTATGCGACACAGTGTAGCTGTAGTTTTGTAAGACAGTCTGCATAGGGCATCTGTTTGAGTCTGGTAATACTCTTTGTGAGGTATGTGCCTGGCGTCTACAGTTGCTGTAGATGTCTTCTGAGGTACATACCAAAAGGGCCATTGTACTCTATGATGGGCTTTATGACTGATGAGTAGAGTGGATCACTGACCTCCTTTTCCATGGATGACACACCTTTTCTGATGACAAGTGGACCGTACACAATTTACATGACTAGTGTGGCACTGTGATTATCAAAAGGGATACTACTGTCCACCTGTGTCCCGTGGTCTCTTATCACACTTTTGGTGTTGAGCAGACTACCACCTATGTGGTAGTTCATGGGTACAGGGTTTTTAACAAAAGGGATGGCAATACATTTACAACACTGAGCTTGAGCGTACATATAAACATCCATTGGTGTACATATAGATTTACATATAGGCACATATACAGTCCACCATTCATGGTGGGAATATCAATTATGCAAAGGTTGAGAGGGATACAGTTATGTGATAATATTGCACAGTCTTGTGCAGAATGCATTGAAGGTTTTTTCAGCCCATGTATCTTTAGCAGGACTCCCTGTCTGGAAGACTAAAAACCTAACAAATCATACCCACAGCGTTTAAAAACCACATGGCATATACCAGCACTGTATGCTGTCTTGTTTGCCACACACTACAACCTACATAAAAATATGCACATAACAACCTTAACCAACATATATATGTCCACCTTTCACAAACAGTTGCAGTATGTCCCTTGCTCTATGCACATGTTAAGATGCTAATATATCTGACACATAAATATCTCTCCATATGTGTGTGCCATATACACACAAGGTCCACACTGTTGTAAGTCCATAGACCTCACAGATGACCTGTTGGGCCTTGCTATAACATGAACAATTGTCACATGTGTGCATAACAGTAATATTACAGGGAGTATTTATAGCAGCTAATGCTACATTACTATACTAGCCTGGTACAGCAGTTGCCAATGTGAAGCTACACATTATATGACTATCATGCATGTATTACTCTGTCACATCCAGGTTTATATAGCTGTTTGCACTACTCCCCCAAACAGCCATTATACACAGTACTGTACAGAAAATAGGTAACATGATCAATTGTTTGACATTTAATGCTGAGCTACATATGTCACAGTTATGTCCCACTGCACACAGCTACACACTAATTTGTCCATGGCAGTAGTTATGCATGGCATCAGTGCATAGATACCTACTGCTGCCACATATGCATGTTTCAAAGTATGTACAGTACTCTTCATAAACATCTACTACTTGCCGGTAACCACATACTTGTTACATACCTGTTTGTCACTTTCAGGTCCGTCTGTGTATGTTTTGATGATTTTTTTTTTTTTGGTATTAATTAAGTAAAGTTTGCTTTTACTTAATTTTTTTTGGTTATTAATTACGTTTTTTTGTTTTACTTAATTAATATTTTTGATTAGTAATTCAGTAAATTTGTTTTATTTAATTAAATTTTTGTTTTATTAAGTAATAATTTTTTTTACTCCTCTCCAGGTTTACAGATGCTATAACACATGCAGTGTAATGATTGCATGTGGGAATAGCAAGTACAGTCTGCTTTTATAGGTATCCGCACATGTGCATGTGATGCCCTTTGCACCAATTGGTGCCCAGCATTTGGTAAATGCATACAGCCTGCTGTGTGGTAATTGCAGTACTCACTGTCATAGCAACCCAATGCTATAAATTTCTAAGTTATGTAGGCGTAGCCCTTTCAGATTTCCAGAGTGGGGCCCATGCTTGTTTGCTGCAGAGACTGTTGTGTAAGTCAGAATGTTGGTATACTTCTTATATCTGAAGCTAGAGGTGTAGACAGTGATGTACATGCTGTACTCAGACCTGACTGTTGCCACTTCCAGTACAGAGCTATCAGTGTAGAGTTTAACTCACCCCTACAAATGCTTACACAAGATATATGTGAGCATGTAGTTTCTCTTCTACTTATATAATTAACTGCCATACAAAAGTAGTTATTGAGAAGTATTCTTTTGGCACATGAACTGTTTGTGAACTGTTATACTGTGCATATTAATGTACTCACTTCTGCAGGGTTTGTGTTTTTTATTGTTGACATTAGCACAGGATTCTCAGGAAACTGGACAATTCCAGTACTGGGTATGCCTACCTACATCCTTGGTAGACCCTAAACACACACGCATATTTAAAATTTTGGGGGGGGGATGCAGACATACAGAGAGCATTATGTATTATTGTGTGAATGTTATCTTACTGGACTTAAAGGATTGGTGTGTACCTGTTAGTTTTTCAAGGCAGGTGGTCTGTCCACCTTTCTGACTAACGCCAGTACTTTTCAGAAGGATTCAGCGGGACACAATTAAAATATGTTTCACAATCAGGGACATCCCTGAAAAGTAGTCACAGTTAGGAAGTATGGCCTCTGCCCTAATCAGATATGCCAGTGTTTGTCCTGCTATGATACTGTGTGGGGGTTGTAAAGTGCCTCTATAACATTATTTGCTGCTACAATGGCTGCTTCTCTTATCACAGTCATGTAATGCAATTCCACAACAATTGCTGGTAAAGATCCACAGAACAAGTTTTGTGTTATGGCCTTCCTATTTTTCCTTTACATTCACTCATTGTATTGCATGATATATTTCTTTCAGCACCAGGTTATTGTATATCTGCTGTGGCTTAGTGGTACTTCATGCAGTCTAGTTTGTCCAAGGTCTGGGGTTTGAGACTGACAGAGGTGTTTTATTTTGCTGCTAAGCAGAACAAGGACCCTGACATACAGAGTGACTAAGGCACTTTTAAGCAGTTATAAGTGGGTTTGCATGGGTTTGCGCAACGCTTAGCAATACTTAGCTAAGCGCACATATGCGCACACTCGCTTAAACCTGCTAACTACTGCTTAAAAGTGCTTACTCCCACTAACCCCGTGCTAACTTCTTTGAAAGAAAAGAAAATGGGGAGATAGGAAAGTGGTGAAAAAGGGGGCACAAAGAGGGAAAGACAGTAGGGGAAACCAGCTCGAGATGTGCAGGGCAGGTAGGAAGGTCCATACCTGCCCATTTCTTTACCAGCAACAGCTGTGCATATACATTTGGAGTGAAATTTGAAACCTTCCACCCCTGAGAGAGGGGTGAGGACAACAAAGTATGTTGTACTGCCAATTATAATTATCAGTTTACATGTCCATCAGACATGTGTGTGAAATGGTCAGCTATGTATGGGGAGTAATTTTTTTGTGGGAACAGATTGCCCCTTTTTTTTCAGGTGAGAGTGGAATGTGAGGTAGAGGAATAAGGTATATTTGGGGAGGTAGGTTGGGGAGGTAAACAGACAAGACATACAAGATGCATACAGGGGAGGAGTATGACACATGGGGTGGGTGTACACAATTGACGGGGACGGATGTTTGGAAATCACAAGCCCATGAGCCCACAGATGGTGACAGTGGAACTGAGATCCCCACCCATGAGCAGTCACCACTGCACCTTTACAGCCCCGAGGGTGGCTGTGCTGGGGGCTGCGTAGGAGGGGCAGGCTCACCCATGAGTCGCACCACTCTTGCCTTGAGCTGGCATAGGGGATCAGCGACTGAACGCTGGCTCTCCCTACGCACCACAGTCCGGACCCTTCGGAGGGTGATAGGGGGCCCTTCTCCACCCACACTTGCATGGGGGGACAAGCCCCATCCCCTGCAGTGCTTCCACCTGAAGGTGGCACAGGACCAATGGAGGAGGGGAGCCCGGGCTGGACACCGGACCTGCTGGTGCCAGGTGCAATCGCCAGCTGAGGAGGGACAGGTGGGTCCGCTGGGACCAGCCTTCCCATATGTTCTGTGATTAGGTGTGTTTAATTACAACATAGACAACAGCATTCCAAATTAGTTGTAACAGCATGCAGTAATATTCCCATTAACCCAACACATCAGGGTTCCAACAGTTGAACAGCAAGCATAACACATGCATATATTGAACGACAGTGGACATTACAACAGCATGCAGTGATGATTGGTGGCAACAGGCCACCAAGATTGTGGTGTTTGAACAGGGCACATGCATCAAAGTAAATGCAGATATTTATAGAACAATAGGGCATATGTCCCAACAAATGTTTTGAGATTAGACATACCCATTGAGGTGTGGAATTGCATTGTTTATGTATATACAGTAGGGTGCAAAAATAAACCTCCATTAACATCTTATAAGTATTTTTAGTCTACACTACGTTCCTATTGACTGCAGGTGTATATCCCCTACATGTATTATTACAATAGGCAACATGCATTAGGTTGTGTAATGGGTTTGGCTAGTTCATTATATACCTGACCTATATCTGACATACTAACTGTCCAAGATGCAGATGTTACTGCTACATAGTTATATATTTTATTTATATTTATATATCTACATATCTGGATGTGTTCAAGTGACATTTTCAGTTAAATATCTACAGAACCCTACATTTCATGTAGCACACTCACATTTCTGGGGAACACATTAACAAGCTACTCGTGTGCCAGATTTACCTATGCATGCCAGCCATTAACCGACTGTTGAGGACTGTATATATGCTTCACAGCTACTGGCACTTCCTTCATCCACTTTATATGGGACTGCCCAACTATGGGTTGACAGCACTTAATACAACAGTACTATTTATATAATGCAAGGGTACAACAACATTTCAAAGTAAGTGACACAGACACACTCCAAGTATTATACATTTATTAATTACATTACACACTTTTCTACAGGCTCTCTCCTTTATTTGATATTACAGTGCATACGGAAGACATATTCAAGACATATTATACCTTTATTAATATGTTACAACATTCTTTTTCAGGCTCGCTCACTTATTTTATATGACAGTACATGCAGAAATATTATTTTGGACTTATTTTACATTTATTAATGGGTTACTACACTCTTTTTCTGGCTCTCTGACTTATTTTACATGACAGTACATCCAAAGGAATTATTCAGGGCATTTTATGGCTGTATTATTGGGCTACAACACTTTTTTTCAGGCTCTCTCACCTATTTTATATAACAATACATGCAGAATAATTACTAACCTGCCTGGTGGTGCAGCCTTATCAGCCTATCTGCATAGGCTTGCTGATTCGCAGCATGGACACCTGCAGCTGTGAAGTAAATGAAGGGATATTGAGACATTTGTATCCATTATATAGTCTAAATTAGCATGTCTTACATACTGCATTCCATGGCTACCTACTCAGTAGTGGGGCATCTTGCATGTCACGGGCCTCCTGTATCCATTGGTTCAGTAGGTCCTGCTTCCATCTCTTCAGGTCTGCATGGTGGTGACGGACTTGCTTACCAGTCTGAGGGATGCCTGTGGCACTGGTGAGATCATGAGCTAACCAGTTCCAAGCCTCTGCTTTGTACTCCATCCCTTGGAACTGGCCCTGCAGGAGTCTTGACTCATGACGGTGGACAAGGAGCCAAACCATGTATTTTGACTCCTCTATGCCCCAGCGTTGTGCTCAAAAGTGAGTATCATCTCCAGCACCAGCCATTCTAACTGCAGATGGGAGTTACAATCAGTTCTGGCAAGTATTCCTGCCTATGGAGCTTAAATATGCCGCATTTCCCACACTTTTTTGTGATTGGCCATTTTTGAAAATTTTCAGCTGACTGCAGACCTGCTTAGCAATGGTTAATCTACCATTTGTAAGTATATGTATGTTAACAGTGGCTGTTTATCATAAGCTGTCATGGCTTAGTGGTTCAGTACTTTAATTATGGTGCACAGTGTCCCAGGTTTGAACCTTGTCATTGCTTTTTATTTTACTACTGTCCAGACAGGCCAGGGGGTGTGGCTGTGTTTAGGCAACTTTGCTCTACATTGCTCCAGGTTGCCCAACGGTGCGCTGGTTAGTGCAGTGCGTGCCTCCGCTCAAACCTATTGCGCTGGATAAAGCGCTGCTTAGCTATGGGCAACTATATTGCGCTGGGTAAAGCGCTGCTTAGCTACGGGCAAATATGTCAAGATCCTTCTTATATTTATATATATACATTTTGTTCACTGATACATAGGACATTTCAATGCTTTTTAGTAAAATTTTATTCATATATGTCAGGAATTATTTCATATGCTAATTTAAAACAGAAAATAGAAAGGGGAGTGGTGGGATTCAAACTGTGAATACCTCCTCTTTGCGCGAAGGGTCTACCACTACGCTATTGCTATTTGGCTTAATTTGCATAAACATTTCCTATTATGCTCTGCAATGTCGAAATTGCTAACTACAGCTAAGCAATGGGCACACCCGCGCAAACACACACAAATACGGGCAGCTATATAGGGAATTATAAAAAAAAAATTAAAAGTTTTACATTTTATAACTGTACTGGGGGTTTACAATGTGAGGGAGTGTAGTGTTGGGTATGTAGACATTTGAGCGGACATGCTCATGTGTGTTGACATTTCACAATTTTGACACTTGCAGGGGCGTGGACCATTGGACTGCTCGGCAGTCAGACATGACCCCTGCCTTCCTGAATGGTCTGTGTTACACTTGGAGTGGAGTCAGCGTGCCCTCATGAATATGCATGGCACGCTGACGTCATACCGTTCAACTGCAGTTTCCGAGTAAGGCTTATTTAGTCTTACATGGAGGATTCGTGAATCCTGGGGACAGACTTTATTACAATAATAATTAAAAGGCTAAGCGCTTTCGCCTGTTGTACCCATAGGGCATCATCAGAGTAAAGTCAATCAAAAACAGCTGTAATTTATAGTGATTAAAAGAATCACATGACCAACATACAATTAACTGAAATATTGAGCCAGCAACAATAAACCAAGATAAAAAAAAACATAAAAACGGATTGCCATTTGAGTGACAGTTTCATCAACCTGTAGAACAAATATTAAATAATGAATGAAGTGTAAATAAGAAATAAATGAAAATTGCTTAATCCATTGTGGAGTTTTTGGTGAGATATATCAATATGCTGCAGACTGTTAGCTGACAAAAAGTTGTTTTTTTAAAGACAATACAGTAATTAATGTTAATTTAATTCTTAATAAATATGTAAAATACTGATAAAAACATGTCATATGCCTTAATTTAAATCATATGTTATGACTTAAGCACTGAGTTGCTGCATGTATATAACATTTTTTGTGCCATAAGTTTTAAAATGCCAGATATAGAGCAGGAATCATTTATCCCAGGAAATTGCTCGGCATTAAGTCTCAATTGCCATATTGTTTCTCTGTACTCAAATACAGTTTTAAAATCCCCACCCATTTCATCCATATCAACCTTATCAATAATAAAAAAACAAGAACCTTTTAAAAACCTTTTAAAATTTACACACTAAAGAATATGCTGAAAAGCACATACATCCAGCCCCTAAGACTAGCACACATTTTTTTATTGATAATGACTTAATGAACGTAATCTGTGTGAAACAGTTGATGGCTCCAGTGAGGTTAATGCAACTCCCCACAATGATTTTTTAGAATTCCCTCCCCTGAGGTATTCAGCAAGTCTCTTGAATCAGAATCAGTAAGCCTGGAGTGGTTGGGATGGGAATATATGTCCACAATGACAACCGAGAAAGGGCATCAACGAATACAACCAGTGTAGATCCAGAGGCAGGTATCATTAATCATTAATGAGATACACACTCCCAGCATTTCTGCTACAATGTTTTTTTTTGTTTAACTTTAATGAACTGGAAATAAAACCTGACCATATTCGTTACTCAAAAAAGGTTTTACCTTTGTCCCTACATTCAAGATGGACATTTCCCGGTTGTTAATCAATTTAAAACTATTTACTATTCAGCTTAACTTATGTATATTTTTTTGATAACAGGACTGATGATATGAATGACAATGTGCTTACACTGAAAAGGAAAAGTATTTTTATTTCACCAACTAACCCAGTAATATACCTGTTTGAGCAAATGTGTGAGGGAGAATTTAGGAAGCTAGTTAAATCTCATGTAAACGTTCAAGATAATTTGTACCTGATGAAAGTGAATGTCTCCAATAGTTGGCTTCTAGCAAAGAATTTAGAATAATGAAGCCAGACATAGGAGGCAGTGTTGTCATTATGAGTTATTATGATTATGTGTTTAAAATGTTTGCAATTTTAAATGACAACTGCTCCTACACTAAGTTGTTGAAAAATGAGATTAACATAGCATTTGCAAAGATTAATTGGCGGTCATTTGATTAATTGTGTCAAAGAGAGATTGACAAAACTGAGTTTGAATATCTTTCAGTTGATACACCTATCATCGCCTCAATTTTTGGAATCTGCAAAATTCACAAAAATGAATCTGACCCACCATTCAGGCCCCCTGAGCCAACTAGGGGATCCAAAACTGAGACCCTTATTGCATACATTGATTACCACTGCAAGCATGGATTAAATGTTAAACCATATATCCTACAGGACTCCTGGCATTGCTTAGAGGTTCTAAGACCTGTGAGTTATGAAGAGGACTTTGTTTTTGTAATAGTAGACATCACTAATTTATTTTCAGTAATACCTCATAATATAGGCCTGGAGTTTTTTTTTTTACAGTGCATTAAAAGGAACTGTTGGTTTAACTAATACTAAAATTAACACATTGGTAAACCTAATGGATTTAATATTGAACAACTTTCCATTTTTGAAGGTGAATTTTATTGACAGATATCAGGTGTAGCAATGGGGGCAAAATGTTTCCCAATATACGTAAATTTGGTTTTAGCCGAATGAGAAAAGTTTTATGCTTTTCCTTCGGTATTTATGTTGAAGGTTGTTACATATTTACAAATTTTGGATAATATCCTTATTTTATAGAAAGGTGATGTCCAAGAAATATCTGAGTTTACTGAATATTTGAATGGCACTACCAGTTTTTTGAAGTTTACTCATAAAGCACATAAGGACGGAACAGAGTTTTTAGATATATAAAGATCTGGTAGCAGGAAATCTATCTTCCAATATTTTTTGCAAAAAGACATACTTCAATGCCCTATTACATTTTCATAGTTGTCACCCACCCCATCAAATGAAAAGGGTTGTAAAGGGCCAGATGGCAAGGTTGTCGAAGTCGGTCAGTGATTATGTGAAATTTTCAGAGGAGATGACTACCCTCATACATATGCATAGAGATAGAGAGTATTCACTACGTATGTTAATTAAGGTCAGAAATGAAATATTGAAGAACTGTAACTCCAGATATGCCCCCATTTTAAAAGTGGGGATTACTTTTAGTAAGACAAATGACCCTAAAATATCTACGCAGGGTCATAATAAAAATGGAGCAATGGTTTTACAGTACAACTATGACGTGTCATCTATTATTACTACACTTAACATGTACTGGAATTTATTACTATCCCAGTTACATTTAGTAGGGGTAGAAATCTAAAGAGTGGTTGGAGGCACAAAGCTTCAACAAGTCAGATAAGTTAAAATGTAAAATGTTCAAATGTGGATTTTGTAAATATTTTAAGTACATCAATGAAGGACCGTATGTGTCAATACCAAGTTATGACAGAAGTATTCAATGCCCTGGACGTTGTAACTGCAACACAAAAATGGTGGATTATGTAGCGACTTGCACAACAAGACAAGCTTTCTATGTTGGAAAGACTATTAGAAAGCTTAAAGAATGTATAGCAGAATATGCCAGGAACATTAAAAAAAAAACAGCAATCCCCTTTACATGCATTCAAAAGATTGTGTACATTTTAAAAGTTTTTTATTTTTATTTTTATCATTGATAAGGTTTAGGGGTGGTGATTTTAAAAATGTATTGGAGTATAGAGAAACAATGTTGGCAATTGACTTAATGCCAAGCAATTTCCTGGGATAAATGATTTGTGCTCCAAATCTGGCATTTTAAAACTTTGGTCACAAAAAATCTAATACAAAAGTAGCACCTCAGTGTTTAAGCCATAACATATGGTTCTAAATTAAGTTATCAGCATTTTACATATTTTAACAATTATATAAACATTAATTAATGTATCTTTTCAAAAATAATTTTGTCAGCTAACAGCTTGTTGCATATTGATATATCCCACAAAAAACTCCACAATGGATTAAGGAATTTTAATGTATTTATTTACCCTTTATTCATTACTTAATATTTTTTTCTACAGGCTGATGAAACTGTCACTTATATGCCAGTCAGGTTTTATGTTTGTTCATCCTGGTTTATTGTTGCTGGATCAATATATTAGTCATGTGATTATTTTAATGAATATAAATTACAGCTGTTTTTGATTGAGTTTACTCTGATGAAGCCCTGTGAGTACGACAGGTGAAAGCATAGTCTTTTAATTATTATTGTGATAACATTTGTGTCTCCATGAACACTGTATGGCAGTGGTGATTTTTTGTTTTGTATTTATTTATTGCCTGTGGCACTAGGTTTTCTTGGTGATGGGCCATTTTAGCATGTTTGAAAGTACATTTCAGAGTCTATTTTTTTTTTTGTGTTCTAGTAATCTGTAGGATATGATCATTTTCAAAAGATATGTTCAGACATTTTCTCTGCACAGAAAAGAATCATAGCAGATGGCATAAATAATGAGGGGTGGATGATTTATTCTGTGTGTGTGTGTGTGTGTGTATTGTATTATTATTTTTAGTTTCCTAAATGCTTGAAATCAAATATGCAAATATCTTTTTTTAAGTACGTAGCATATAATTTATCCTGTGTGAGGACTTGCTGAGATGCTATAGACCAATCATTATAGCTGTCAGCTTTCTTTTCTCAGTGTGTTGGTTGAGTAGCATGTATTTTTATTATACCTGAAGATATGGAAGTTCCTCTGGCCGGAAGTTTGTTGTACTATAAGTCATACCAATTCCCAAACATACCTTAGTCTTTTTTTGGTCAGTTTTATGAAGGCCATTAACTTTGAATTTCTGACTTGTTTTACGAAGGCTATATTCAAATATATATATATACTGTGGAAAGTTCAGCTAACTTTCCACATTCCTTTAGTAACCAAACTTACCATTTGAATTGAATGTATGCAATTCAGCAAACTCTAATGCAATAACAATATTTGGATCCCAGAACCTTGTAAAAACATGGAGCTATGCAGGCTTTTAAGTGATAGATTTAAAAGGTTTCTGCCTGACTTCATTTCTTCTTCAAGCTATCACTACTTGCAGTGGAGACTAACTTTATATAAGCTAAAAGCAAAAGTTACATTCAAGATCAGAAGAACCAAGTTTTTTTGAATTACTGAATCGATGGCCAACAATTTCTTCTTATTTTTCCAATTCCCCCTCCCAGTTTCACTGCTGATTATCACTTCTTATGTTCTTTATTGGCTCATTTGTACCATTATATGGGATAGGTCAGATCCTGCCAGATCTTTTTCAACAAGTGGCTTCCCTCTTACTGATGCCTGTTAGTGGGGCCAGTATCCCTATGGAGAACTGAGAGGGAAAACATTGTATATATAACCAAGGTAATTATTATATTTTTAATGCCTGAGGATGGAAAACCCATATAAGGCGGAAAATGTAATGATACCATCTGCTACACCACATGAGACATCATTTCTACTACCCCATTTCATGATTTTTGACAACTTGTCAGTAAATGAAGGATCCCCCACCAGTCTCCAATGAGAGCCACAAGCACTTATAAAATGTTCCTGTACCTTCCAAGTCTAACCCTCCTTCATAACTGTCCAACTCATCTGGTGCCAGTATCTAAATGAACTCCGTCATCTGAGCTGATGTCAGTTCATAGGTTCATAGGTTCATAGGTTCATACTAGGCTATCTGCCCGAGGGCATTTACAAGCCTAGCCCATAGTTTTGTGGCTTATGCCACCCCTTTAGTATGGGGAACTATACCCATTATTCTGCTGTGCCTCTGTCGAGCAGTGACACTGAGGTAATCCCTGGGGTATATCTGCGATCTCCCATCCATTGGTCAAGATTTCTCTTGAACAAGGCCAGCGAGGTGCTCTGCCTCACATATACCGGGATTTTATTCCACAGCATAGGGAGTCTTTGGGTGATGAATCTATCCCTCCAGCACGTCCTATTAATAGCCGTGTCGAGGTTTAAGTCTCCCGCCCTTGTGGCTCTGACGGATCTAGATTTTTTGAGGTGAAGCATATTCATCAAATCTGGGTTTGACATGGCCTTGTATGTTAGGCAAAGGTCACCTCTGAGCAAGCGGTAAGCGACTGAATAGAGCTGGAGTTCTTTCAGTCGGGCAGCATAGGACAGATGTTTGAGACCCTTTATCCTTTTGGTGAGGAACTTTTGTGGCCTCTCCAGCTGCTGCAAGTGATCGATCTCTCTATGTTATAGAGCCTTGTACAGATTTTCTATGATGCTGGTACCTGAATTTCTCATTGTCTTCCCATTGGATTGTACCGTGTTTACATTCTGCCAGATGTACACCAATACTTAACAACTGTCTAACCTGATATTGCCTAGCTAGACTGCAAGACAACATATAATTAATCATATGTTTACAAGCCAGACATAGATATACACCATACCATAATTTCACACATACTATTAACTCTCCCAGTGTTATCATTATGTACCAGCAAATCAGAAAGACTGAATCTTCTTCTAAAATACATATTAGGATATCATCCTCACAGTTATATACTGTTGTAGTTTCAAAAATTCTATTACATTTGCCTGTGTTGTACATTTAATGATAATTTTATATATCTCTCTTTTGTATAAATCACCACAAGTACCTGCACGTAACAGTTCCGTTCTTTTCACCTTCCCATCTGTGTCTTCATTATTGACAAGCTGTCTTTCAGTAGGCCCTCTATCCAGAATCTTTTAACCTCTGTCACGCATGTATAATCTTTTTGCCGGAATTAACTTGAGCTAATGAGTTGTTCTTATTTTTGTATGAAGTGTGGCAACTGTAAGCCATCAATAAAATGTTTTTGTCACTTGAAAAAGTATGCATCTCATTGGTTAATTAACAAGTATGTTATATCATAACATGTAATAAAAGTTAACAGATCCATGCTCATTGTAAAGGTAAAAAATTCATCTACACAGTCATTAAGTAGCCAAATCAATAAGCATAAGTACACCATATGTAAGGTACAGTTGTCCCCATTCTTAATAATACCATGCTAGAAATGATGCCACAAAACAAGCAAAGTAAATGTGAAACACAGTTTTACTTCCATCCTAGACACATTAGGTGTCCAGAGTTCTATTACAGGGAAGTCCACTTTATGTATCGCTAACCTTCGTTCAGAGATAAGCACCCCATTATATAAGACTTGTTGCAAAAGATCCTACAGAAAGTAAACTTGGCATAATAAAGTTCTCTTTGTATAAAAGTTGAGTGGCTTTCATGCTTACATTTTGAGATATTAGGTATGTAAACTTTGATATGCAGGTTAACAAATTGTCACTTTTTCTGCACTAGTTTGTCATTTAGAATATAAGCTATCTTCTCTGTATTTTTTAACTTTTCTTGGGTCTCAGTCATTAGTGGTTAAAAATCTGCCAAAAACTATATGACTGCATTCTTATAAGGAACCTGTGGGTGCCACTACTAGTCTACCTTGCGGTTCATCTAAAGATCTGTATACTCTGAGAAGTACAAAAAGAGGTTTCTGATGATGCAAGTCATGTCTCTCGGGGCGTAGGAGTGGGGTGCATGTTCAGCTGTGCAAGTAGATTTGGTAGCTGTTTTTGATTTGATCAGCTATCACAAAAATTTCATATTTCTAGCATATGGCTTATGGATAAGCAGATAGCTAAGGAAGATAATCTTCCATGCACTGGATCACAATCAGTCGGCCTTTGATTTATTAATAACTGTAGAAGGGTCTGCATGTGTAACTTTAACAGACTGGTTGTCATCCTCACAAAAACTAAATCTTTAATATGCAGTTATTTCCTGTTATACACTACTTTATTCAGTATATCTTGTTTAAAGTACTGTACCACCAGACAAATCATTGCCATAAATTCTGACTTACACTGAATGACACATTTGTTATATTGTTGTCCATTGAAATCTCCATGCAAAGCTTTCAAATCAACATTCCTGAAAAAGTAATTATTTCATAGTGATGGGTAATAGGCAGGTTATTTTGTTTATTTATTTTACATTTGTTAACCGGGAAAGTCTGACTGGATACAGGTCCATTTTCAGCGGAGGCCAGAGGAGAAAAGATCCTCATGTACATAGATACAGAAGACTTTACAATTATAGATTGTTTATACAAGAACATATAGATACATATTCCAGATTTGCTGGAATGCATACAGATAAACTTTACAATTATTAATTTTTATCCTAGAACACATACATTTTTAGTAGTACATAGCTGTGCAAGTAGCCATACCACTTGGTAGTACAATCCATTAAAAATGAGACATGTAATCATTCTTGTAAAACAGCTGATGTTTCAGACTCACTATAAAGGCAGTTTTTGCATGTAGCCAGAGGATATAGTGATACAAAGTGAATAGTGAATAGATTTGTCTGGGTTTGTACAGGAGCATAACCAGTGAATTTTTAGGTGCTTTTTAAGAGACATTTTTAAATTGGGTTAAGGGGTGGACTGCAGTAAGTTCAGCAGGAAGTGGGTTCCAGGTTTGGCCAACAGAATTGGAAAACAATGACTCACCAGCTAAGTTGTTGAATTTAACATTATGTACTAGCATTCTGTTAGAAGAGCGGAGTGTTTTTAGGTTACTGTAGGGGGGGGGGATAATATTTTTAAGTATGGGCGTGATTTCTGGCTGGCAGAGAACTTTGTAAGCAACTATTAATTGGTTACACTGAAGGAGACGAGGTAATTCTAGCCAGCCTAGTGATCTAAGGTTAAGCCAGTGATGTGTTCTATATACTGAACCTGTGGCAAATCTGGCAATATTATTATAGCAGCTATTGAGTTTATTGAGGTTAGATTTACTTAGGTTTGTATAAATAGGAGAGGCATAAAGAAGGGTTGATAGTAAATGTGTACGGGCAATCACAGTCCTAGCAGATGGGGATAGGAATGGCTTAATCTTATATAAAGAGCTGAGTTTCTTATTGGCTGTTTTAATGGTTCATCGATGTGAGCATCAAACTTAAAATTATTGTTGACTATTACACTTAATAGTGGGTTCTAGAGCAATTATGGTGCCACTGTTAGATGTTATGGTAAATGATGGCAAAGGGACCTTACGAATAGGGGTGAAGAGTAACAGCTTTGTTTTATTCGGATTTAATAATAGATGTCAATCAGTGAGCCAGTTTTCAACTTTGTTAAAGGTATTTTGGGATAAAGTCTGTAAGTCTTTCGGGGAGGTAGCAGAACAGATTAGGGTAAAGTCATCTACATATTGAATGCAGGTTGCATTTGAGATGACTGTATAGAGATCATTAATGAAGATGGAGAATAGGAGGGGTCCTAATATTGACCCCTGAGGGATTCCAAGGGTGATTGATCATAGGAAGGATAGGTTATCCTTCTATAGTACATCTTGTTGTCTGCCTGAAATCAGCAAATTGCCAGGTTATCTATGGACAGAGTTTTTAGTGTCCATAGGAGTAGCTGGTGGTTTACCATATAAAACGCCTTGGATAGGTCTAGAAAGGGGGCAGAGGAAAGTTTGTTATTGTTATGGTTTTGATTTATTGTATGAGAGAAGGAAAGAAAGGCTGAGGTTGTACTATGGTGGGATCTAAATCTGTGCTAAGAGGGGGCTAGGAGATTGCTCAAATTAAGGTTGGGTAAGAATTCCATATGGATACATTTTTCCATAATTTTAGCCAAGGGTGACAGGATGGCAATAGGCCTGTAATTTGATAGTTCAGTGGAACCACCCCCTTTATGGAGAGGAATAACTTGGGAAATTTTCCAGATGGAGGGTATATAAGCTTCCCAGATGGTTCTATTGATTAATATTGAAATGGGATATGCTATTACGTCTGCGGCTTTTTGAAGGTTAAGTCTTTTGATGTATCACCGCTGCAGTCCTAAGGGTTTACCCAACTAGGTTTCTCCACAGCTCATAAAGGATAGGGGGCATAACTAGTTGGGTGGACTATCGACACAGAATATTTCTGTTTCAAATGTTCACTCCTCACTGACATGGATCTGAATTGTTGTAGTAACAGTGGGCTGCCTATCCTAAGTTTAATGAAAGCATTATCCAATAATAATGAAAATCATTAACAAAACTGGCATGAATAAAGGAGAGGCCTACATTTATCATGTGACTTCAGTAACTGTAAATGTTCTGTCTGAGATGTTAATGACATTACTAATCTCTATTGTTTCTCATAATTGTATTGTTACTTGGGCTGAATGCTTGCTGTGGCTCTGGTTGTCCTCTATCCTATAACATTTTAATTTGCTGAAAATCAAATGTATTTGAGAGTATGAGCTCTCTACTCAAGAATTACCACATTCATTCATTCCTTACTATCGGATATAAACTACTATTATAGCAATGAACAAAGGCATTTTCTTTTTTTGTTTTCTTTTCTATCAATCTGTTTGAACTTACAGCCTAAGATACATTATCTGCTTAGCTGATATTGCTCATACCTTTATGAGCTTACAATCAAAACTACTACTAAAATGAGTTACCTTTCTTAAGAAATACAGCACATGCTAAGTGACTGCTAAACTTTGAACAGTCTTCCTCTGCCATTTTCTAAACTGGAAATTACACCTCACTCCTTTTTTTGATGTTTATCTGTTTTGCATTTTAACATGGTAACCATTCTTGTTAAAGCTGCTTTCACTGATAGGAAAATGGTAATGCCAACTAATACAGGACATTTTATTACTGGATAAATACATGTTCAGTTATATATTTGTTTATCAATATTTTTATACAGGGGTAGAGCGCTGATCACAGCTGACTAGATTCAGATTCAGCATAGGTGAATACAGATTCAAATTCAGCATAGGAGAATACAGGTACACTATCAATAAAAAATGCAACACAGTTTATGTACTCATTGTTAAAACAAATGTAGAGTCGAATAGAGGCTATATACAATAATTACAGTGCTTGAGTACAGTAAACTCTCAGTTAACTGGAACTCAAGTAACTGGCACTCTCAATCAACTGGCAGAAAAAAAAATCAAAGAAATACAGTACAATTTTCATGCCATCCACTTTCTGCCCCCCCCCCCCCCCCACAGAAACATACCTTACATTTCTGGAGTTTTAAAAAGGAAGATAGGAATAAACCCCCTTTCTCCCCAACCTGAGAACAAGTCAAATCAAACAGTATAGGGTACAGTATTAGTCAGGCCTATTTTTAATAGTAACTTTCAAACAACCTGAAACTGCAGGTATCCAGCATCTACCAATCCCCATGGGTGCCGGTTAATTGAGAGTTTACTGTATGTGCTCTCATTCTGTAATGAAGAGATGGGCGGACGTGAATGGAAAATGATGTAGAGAGAGGGAGAAAGTGGAAAGGAGTTAAAAAGAAGAAAGAAAATGGTGGATGGTGTTAAGTTTAAAGTGGCAAAATGACAGGAGGGGGTTGGGGACTTTACATATGCAGTTGCAGTCAACTTGTTTGACAAGAAAAACATTACACTGAGTTCAGAATTTAGAGTACTGAAATGTAAGAGGTAAACCTGAATGGAACCAAGGCATATACCACACTGGTTGATTCATGGGTGGAAGAAGGTACTTAATAAGATTGATATTCTTCAAACAAAAGAAGAAGATTTGGTAACAGTACTCACTTTGTACATAAGGGTGAGCCTATCTTCAAAAATCACCCCTAGATTCCACACCTCTGATATGGATTCCATTCTGTTGCTAGTGTATGCAATATCAAGCACAAAAGTGAAACCATAGAAAGATGAATGGCAGTATGAATAAACATGGCAAAAATCTAGATGTTGCTGAAGTTAAGACAAATATGCATCAGTCAGTTGTAGATGTGTTCATGTCTGCAAGTAGTTTGTTTAGGGCCAGCCCATTCTCCTAGAGAAGAAGAAACACAGTTGCATATGATCAGCAATATATTGTATTCATCTCCTTCAAATAATATCTCCTTCTTGAAAGCATGTACATATAAACCTGTAATAGGGCCAAAACTGAAACACGAGGCAAATCCCAGCCTGGAGGGTAGGATAAAGAAGATTTAACTGCTAATACCATCCCATAAGGACATCTATAGAGGAAGAAGGCAAATCAGTCCAAGGCAGTAAATGTGGTGCTTCAAATTATTCAAGAGAATCTATTATCAACCATCTCAAATGCTGCATGGAGATCCAAGAGAACCAAGATACAATAGCAACACTGATCTCTCAGATAAAGTAGGCCTTTTTCAAATAAAAAGTTTGTTTTAAAAAAATGAGGTCATTAGAAACAGTAGCATAGGCAGTCTGGATCAAAAAACACATTATTAAAGATCATAGATGTTGCCACTTAAATATGAATCCTGTTGTATGTATACAAACTTCCTCAAAACCTCACTGATACATGAAACGTGCGATTAGACAATAGTTATTCATATCATATGTACTGTATCCAAATTGCTAAAACATAACAGTGACCCATGCTTCCTTTTCATGGAAAAGAACAAATTCCACCATATCAAGAAAACAGTGATCTAGCAAACAACTGGACCCAGTGCCTTTACATTAGCCACATCCAGATTTGTGGCCAGAGGTCAGGATCACAGTTTTTTGTATATATTCTGGAATCTAAAGCAACAAGATCCTTGTAAGCAGGAATAATAACCCCAGACCATGAGCAAAATGTAAATTCCTTGCCAGGATCTTGGAACATCCCCAAGTATTTGCTTGGGAACACACCGGACTTGCTGCAGGCATCAGAGTACCTAACAGACCGTTAACATACTTTGACTGAAAAAAATCTCTAAGTAGCAACACAAGCTGGGCTATTTAACCTGCCCAACACATACAAGATTACTTCTGAGAGGTTTGCAACCATGAAGATATAGCCTAGGACAAAAACATATCACAGATACTTCTGAGAGGTTTGCAACCATGAAGATATAGCCTAGGACAAAGACGTATCCAGATACTTCTGAGAGGTTTGCAACCATGAAGATATAACCTAGGACAAAGGCATATCCCAGATGAATGGAGAATAACATTCTAGTTCAACTGTACATGAACAAAGAAGACATTCACAACTGTTGGCAGTACAGAGATCTCAAACACCTGTCACACTGCAAGAAAGCAATGGAGAGGGTGATTGATGAATTAATACTCTGACTAATGGAAAGCAAGATGGATGACAAGCAGTCCAGATTCAGACAGGATGGAACATAACTGACCCAATGTTTGCAGTGAGAAGGATAGTTGAGAAGAACCAGGAGATGAGGAAAGAGTGTAAATGGGCATTCCTGGACTTGGAGAAAGCATATGACAAGGTTCCATAAAAGCTGATTTGGGCAGTTCTTTGATGCTTCAAAGTCCCAAACACACTGGTAAATGTTGTACAGATTATGTACAAGGACCCAATGGCACAAATATGAACAATGATTGAACACATGGAGGTGTTCTCAGTGGGAGTGTATGGGTACATCTGAATTTACCTCTGAGCCCACTGCTACTCATATTGGACTACATTAACAAACAAGTTGGAAGGGACAGGTCATTAAAGCTGCTGTATGCTGATGATGTGGCATTACAGACAGTCTCTGAACAAAAACTTCAGTAAATGATAGTGGAATGGAATGCAAAGCTGAAGGCACATGGGATGAAACTGAGTACAGACAAGACAGTTGTAAAGGCTGCAAATGGGGGAATCTGAAGAAGCTGTGAATTGAGATAGAAGGGAAATAGTAGAACAGGTTGACAGCTTCAAATATTTGGGAGGGGTGGTTGAGGAGAAAGGAAGTCTAAAAGGGAGATCAAAGCTAGAATCAGATGGGCCAGATGGGCTGCAGCCAGCTGCCGCAGATTATCAGGGACAGTGTATGATAGAATGATACCAAAGAAAGTGGAAAGTGTGGTGTACAAAACAATGGTGTACTACCATATGGTACAGAAACCAGGGCAGTAAAAGCAGAGCTGATGAGGAAGTTAATGGTGGTAGAGTTGAAGTGCCTGAGATGGATGGTAGGATTCCCTCTCTGGGACAGATGAAGAAATGAGGACATCAGAGCAGAAGTCGAAATAGCTCCAATAGCAGGAGACATCAAAAAGAACATAATACCTTGGTCCAGGCACAAGTGCAGGAAAGCTGATAATGTGGTGAAAAGATTTGGGGCAGACCAGAAGAAAGCAAGAGGAAACGTGGGTATCCAGCAAAGAAATGTATAGCTAGTGTGAGAGAAAACCTGTGACAGTCGGGCATAACAAGATAGGAGAGTGGCATTGAATCAAGAGACACAACACTCCTGACCCCATAAAGAAAAAGGAAAAAATGGGGTTCATAATGATGACGGTGATGATCATTTTGACTCTGTTTACAGTTCGCACAAATCTTTAATCTAGCTCAAAAAAAGTTTCATTATGGTACTATGGTATTTATGATACTCTTATCAAATTTGTAAACAGTTTGTATCCTAACTGTGCAAACTGTCACTGGAAGATTCAACTTTTTTGAAAAAATGTTTTATGGTTGTATAAAACCAGCATTAATATAATTCTGAAATGCAAAAAATTACAGAAATGAATAAAATCAGTCAATAATAAGTCTTTATCATTTTAACTGTAGACAGAAACTAATTTCATTGCTAGCAGTGTTTAAAGAGGATCATATCATGTACTTTTTATTTAAAGAAAAAGATTCATGACACACAGCCTAATGATCTAACATCTAAGCTATAAATATAGAGAACCTGAAAAGTTATACTTCAGTTCCACAGCTGTGCCATGTCTTCCATATAAATCTCAAAGTAATTTAACTTCATAAGATCTCAACCAAATTTTCTCAGGCAAGTATAAAAACAGAGATCCTAATACTGCCATTGTAAATGTATTTTAATGATACTTGTATTAAGAAAAAAGTTGTGAGTAATATGGTCACAAACTTGAATAATTCCCCCAAGATACTGTGTCTTCACTGTGATCAATTCAGGAGTCAAGCAACAAGCTACTTTCAGGCCTACTAATGTAGTGTTATTATCCTGGACCTGAGGAAAAACATGCAGTGTGAATGACTTTATCATTGACACCAAACTGCTTGTCATGTCATCCATAAATTTACTGCAGCTGGTGACATCCACTGCAGCTTGTAGTACATGATATTACTTCTGTTGTGTCTATGGTTACATATTTCATTATTGACAAGTGAAGAAGTTTTGTTCCATAGCTTCATTACTGTGTGTATTTTATGATGTGTGCGTTTGTTATGTTTGTATGTATAACAAAAAAAAAAAAAAAAAAAAAAACCAGAAAGTCTAAAAAAAGTATATCCGAAGAAAGAGAATATTCACAAGGAAAAGCAATCAAAGCAATGTGACTGCCCTCTAACCACTTTCAAGACAAGCAGACAGGATGGAAATTTAAAGTAACAGCATAACAGCTATTCCCATTAACCCACATAGAAAGCAAAGGCACCTACCATCTAACTCTTTTCACTGCAGATGAGACTATTTCAACTTTGTTCAGGTTTTCATTCAAAATAAACAAAATAGTCTAACTTCATGGTACTTTTCCTCATCTCCTTAGTACAGAACATCTTGCTGAATTTAGGAAGTTAAAAAAATAAATAGTTTGTCTTATTTGAAAAAAAAAGCTATGCATTTTTTTCTTAGCTCAAAGCCTTGCTTAATGCTTAAAAAAATGCACTATGCATGGAATTTAATGTGACAGAAACCTAACTCTTTCAGACCCTCTGCATTCCCTCTGAAGCTGTATCAGCTCTTTCTCTTGCAGGTCTGAAAAGACATGCTTATTTACTAGGGTTATATAGCAGAGGGTTTCATTTCTGCTGGGTTCTTCTTTATCATATAGTTGGATCCTGTATGCCTGTCATGCAAATGAAGATCTATGATATTTTGCTTTAGCAGAGCTGTTTAACAGTGTTTGAAATTATTCTTTAACTGATCAAAATTAAAGCATTGTTGAAACTTCAAGGAGAAGAGTTTTGCAGCTTGACTGGATTCTCTGTTCTTTGTCTTTCAAAACTTAATTTAACTGTGTGACTCAGAAAAAAGTTTGATAGCTGAATCACTCTGACATTTTCAGGGAAATGGAGAAACTGTTTACAGAGGTGGTTCTATATTTTACTGATCGCTTGGCTTATTATGCACCTTCATATAATCTATATAGGTTTTTCCCTCTTATTTCACTTGCATTCACTTCTTTCCTGATTTTCCAGGTGTGGCTGTTAGTGAAATGAGAACCAAACTTCCCTTTGCCCAGCAATAGATTCTAGTTCGTTCAGAGACTCACAGTTCTGCATAAGAAATAATTACCCCCTCTGCTCAATGTTCCTTCCTATGCCATCCTTCCATGGGTGTAAGTAGGGAATATAATTTTGTAATTATGTGCTCTTATCGCTGCCCCCCAAACCACCTGTCATTTGAAAAATAAAAACTCCACCCCAATTAACAAATGTTTGCACTTTCCCTCTAAAACTACTCAGTTGATATTTTTTCAGCCTAGGAAATGCTTATTGGAAGCTTTCGTTTAGACAGTTGTATGCATAGTATGGCCTAAAAAACATGGTCTCTAAGTAATGTATAGAAAATTGTACTCAGTAGAGTACAAAGAGCAGGCCTAGTTACACTCTTGTATCTTTCCACTGAAAGCTACCCATAACAGTAGCAATAGTAACCTCTTGGAAGGGGGGCATTTTTATATGTTGTCCTAATCACTTCAGTTGACTGTATTGAACCACAAAGGAGCAGCAGTTCAAACATTAAAATTCTGTTCATTCATTTATGTAGAATAAAATCAGCAATCTTGTAAACATCTTTGTGACATGTTCCTGCAGTCTCATTATTTCATTCACTACCCACTTCACATGATCAAAGACGATGCTAGACTGACTGAAAAACAGCAAGTTGATTTAAACACTCAGTTCATACATCATCAACTACAAATCACTTCAGCATATGCAGCCAGAATCTACTTTTCAGTCTCAGAATCCTCTGTGTTAACATTAATGATTAGGAGCTCCTCTAGTAAGGGCAGCTTTCCATCTTACTTGTACAGACCAATCCATTTTTTCTTTGAATGAATCCTGCACCCTCAGAAATTTAGGTGTTCTAACCATGGACATTTTACTTCGTGTAACAGTTATGATGCATCTAGAGCAATTAGGTTCATAGGTTCATAGGTTCATACTAGGCTATCTGCCCTAGGGCATTTAAAAGCCTAGCCAGAGTGTGTGTGGCTTTCACCACCCCTTAGGATGAGAATACTATACCCATTAGTTTGCTGTGCCTCTGTCCAGCAGTGATACAGAGATGATTCCCGGGGTAAACCTACGATCTCCCATCCACTCGTCAAGATTTCTCTTGAACAGAATCAGTGAGGGGCTCTGCCTCACATGGACTGGGATTCTGTTCCATAGAGTAGGGAGTCTCTGGGTGATGAATCTGTCCCTCCAGCACGTCCTATTTATATCCGTGTTGAGGTTTAAGTCTCTTGCTCTCGTGGCTCTGGTGGATTTGGATTTTTTGAGGTGGAGCATGTCCATTAATTCTGGGTTGGACATGGCCTTGTATGTCAGGCACAGATCACCTCTGAGCAGATGGTATGCGACTGAATAGAGCTGGAGTTTCTTCAGTCGGGCATCGTATGACATATGTTTGAGCCCCTTTATCCTTTTGGTGAGGAGCTTTTGGGTCTTTCCAACTGCTGCAGGTGTCGGGTAAGGTACATTCGAATGGGGCGTTGTACTCAATCATTGGTCTGATAAGTGAAGAGTACAGGGGTACAATGACCTCTCCTGATCTGGATGTGAATCCCTTCATGATCAGGTGGGCAATGTAGAAGGTCTTCCTAACCACTTTGGCAATGTGAGTGTCAAAAGAGAGGTTACTGTCAACTTGGGTCCCCAGGTCCCTGATAACTTCTTCCATGTTTAATGGATTACCACCTATGTGGTAATTAGGGGTTACCTTGTTTTTCCCAAAGGGTATGACTATACATTTTTTGGCATTTAGCTTAAGGCCATTGCTCTGGCACCAGTTATCCATTTCTATGAGACCTTTCTGGAGGATGTCTGTGTCTGATGGAGTGTCAATTATGGTGCCCAGTTTGCAGTCATCTGCAAATTTTGTCACCCACAATCCCCCTATGTTTGCCTGCACTTCAGAAAAATAAATGCCGAACAAGAGGGGGCCCAGGACTGAGCCCTGTGGGACACCGCTCGTGACCGGCTTAGAGTCTGACATGGCACCAGCAACTCTAACCCTGTGTGTTCTGTCCTTGAGCCAGTTTGCAACCCATCTTGTGACATATGGGTTTACATCTAAGCTGGTGAGCTTTTCTATGATGCCCGAGTGGGGTATTGTGTCGAACGCTTTTGATAGGTCAAGGTAGGCTGTGTGAACTGCCTTACCCTCATCAATGGCCTTAGTGACTGTTTCGGAAAAGTCGACCAAGTTCAAGAGGCAGGATCTGCCCTTGACAAAGCCAAATTGGGTAGGATCCAGTGTCTGTAGGTCCCCAATGTCTTTATTTATGAGTTCCATTATGATCCTCTCCATAGCTTTGCAGACAAGGCTCGTCAAGCTTATGGGGCGGTAATTTCCAGGGTCCGTAGAAGCACCGCCTTTGTGGAGTGGGACCACAGTTGCCGTACACCATTCTTTGGGTACGTATCCTGTAGTAAGGCTAAGATTAAACAGCAGCCTTATGTGTGGGTTTTGTTCCTCATTGAGTTCGTGTAGCACACAGCCGGGGACACCGTCCGGTCCCATTGATGCTGTGCTTTTTGCTTTAGAGAGAGCAGCTCTCACCTGGGCATCTGAGATGTTTGGGAGGCTAGACTCTGGTGGGATAGATATTTCTCCTTTTGGGGAGAGGGAGGGAGAATTTGCACTGAACCTGACTGCCAGTATGTTGGCAATGTCTGTGGGTTCAGTGATATTTTATCATTTTGGACTAATTCTGAGCATATCTGGGAGTTTCCACCCAGGTTTCTAACATAGCTAAAGAAGGCTTTATGATTGTCTTTTGTGTCATTAGCGATTTTTCTCTCAAAGTTGGCCTTGGATGATTTTATGAGTGATCGTAGTTTTTTGCTAGTATTGATCAGAGATGCCTTCCCATTTAGGGATTTTGCTCTGTCATGTAGTAGCTTTCTCCTCTTGTTGTAGAGTTTGTTTATGGCTGGAGTCCACCAGACCGGGCGCCTGCCTTTGGTGGAAACGGTCTTGATTTTATTAGGGATTGCTTGATCCATACATTCCTGGAGGTGCTCGTAGAAGGCATTTGTAAGGGTTTCAGCAGCGTGGGTTGTGGTTTCTACTGGCTCGGGGGCCTTGAAGGATACCACTCCAGTCTTAAGAAGTGTGAAGTTTGCTTTTGAGAAGTTCTTCACTGTGGTCTTTTTTGCTGGGGGTGGGGGCGGGATGTGGATCTCCAGTGAGATTAATTTATGGTCTGATCTCACCAATGAGGGATATACTTCCGGTGTGGAGCATTTTGTCCCCATGTTTGTGATGATCAGGTCTAGTATATTTTTTCCGCTTGTGGGAATGGTGACTAGTTGTTCCATAGCATTTGAGTTTATGAACTCAAGGAACCTTTGGGCTAGTGTGTTGGGGCTTGAGTAATGTTCCCAGTCTATGTTTGGGTAGTTGAAGTCACCCAATATGATGGTGTTTGGAGAGACATTCATACTCTCCAGTGTCTTCAGGAAGGCTGTGTGGGTTTCCTGAGATTGAGAAGGTGGTCTGTAGCATGTTACAAACTGTAGGGCAGTTTTACCTATGGTTAATTGCACCTGGATGGTCTCCGGTGCTTCGTGCGTTGCCACTAACCTGGAGGTGTGGGTATCCTTTATGAATATGGATACTCCCACTATGGGCTTTACCTAGTTATGAAGCATACCTTCAGGCCCCTGTTTTGACCCATTCTTCCTCCAGCAGTGATATACCTATGGTTCTTTTATTAGTCTAATGGCAAATGGTGAACAGAATGAATGCAATGTTATCATCTGCATAGAACATTGGAGTTTTAGCTTATACCCTAACATCATCTCTCACTAGTTAGCAATTTAAGTATTAATTTTACCATGCATGCAATGGGAGTCACTCACTTTTGTAAGTGGGATAATACCGTAAATGCCCTTTGACCCCTTAAAGAAATGCAACTATAGATTCTGCAGTATATGTATTGTGGCTTGCTGCATATGTTTGCTGAGCTTAATAGCTGATGTAAACTTGAATTTGCATCAGGGTAATATCACCTTTACCGTACTGCATCGTCCCTGGAAAAAGGATCAGTTGGATGGGTATGCAGGAAGAACTTAAATTTCCGACATGTACCCCACCTATTCCCCATAGGAGAGGGGGATAAGCACAGTCCATTTACTGCTCTCTTACCAGTAGTAGGCTGCTCCCCTATTGTCTGAGTCCTCGTAAAGATCTGTCTCTTTATCTCACAGAGGTGACAGAAATAACTATTCTCACTCTACTCAGTAGAGCTTATATACCCCTACCTGTACCTGCAAGCTTACTCTGTTTCTTAAACACAGCAAAATTATCGCTTCTAAAAAAGAATTTGTTATACACCTTAAAAAAAGCATCAAAAATATTGCACATTTAAAACTTTAAGAGTTTAAGAGCTACTACATAATGATGTAAAATGCATCTGAAAAGAATTTCAAGCTCACCTACGCTCTGAAACAAATGGATAAGTAAGTATTTTTTTCAGACCACAGAAGTTCAAAATGCAGATGTGTGTGCAAGCTTTTTTGTCAGTAAGTTGAAATTCTCATCATGGATATAGAAACCAGCCACTGTACCTAATTTACCTAACCCTTACTGTCCATTCCAGTCATAATTAATGGTCTGTGATGAGTGGCACTAGTTCTGATTTAGCATGATCCCCTACAATCACAAGTGAGGAAATAGTCTAGATAGTTTGTACACCACAAATATTTAAAAATAAAGAAGTCAGTTGAGAACACAGAGTGTAAACATTGTCCTGCACCTACCTTGTACCATTTCCAGCATCCACTGACACTCAGAAGATAATAGAACAGTGACAGTCAGATTGCGATTAGTGCTGTCAGAGTACACCACTAATTCTGAGTCTGTAAACATTAACTTAGTAGTTTGCTACCCTTGGTATGTGTTTCTCAGAAGAAGCAAACCACTGGAGAAACAGTACTTAGATAAACCCAACCCTGGATCCTTCTATACATTTCTTAAAAGCAATTTACATTCCATACTATACAAAATAAGATTACATAAGCTCATTCAGAGGACAGCATCGACCCATCCATCTGTTATAGTCTGTCCCTCTTTAGCTCATCAGAAAGAAAAGGTACATTAATCAAAATGCACTTGATAAACATAATAGTTTACATCCTGAATAGCCAGGCTTTGCAATGGTTCCTTCTCCCATCAGCATGTCAAATAAAGAAATATTGAATATGAAAAAATGGTTGTCGTAGAAAAATAAACATTTTTGGACCAGATATCAAATACTATATTTCTGCTGTGTCCTAATATAGTATGTGAAGACCCCAACTATCTTGAGCTGTGCACCTCTAAGTGCTGCCACACCAACCAGAGAGTTTTAACTAACTGGAGCAATAAATAACTTGTCCCAAACCAGGCATCATGTTAGGACAACATCTGGATATTTGATCACTTGACACACTGCAGTCATAGTGAACACTTTTTCTCAGAGCTCCACACCCCCACACATCTTTTAATTCTCTGCCTGACATCACTATATAAACCCACAATACATACATCCTTTAAATAGTGAAGAAAGTGAACCTGCCACAAGTAACATATGGAACACACATCATCTCAGTGTTAGAACTTACTTCAAAAAACTGTGGGCAACGCTTTGAGTAAAAACATTAAACATTCAGAATTGAAAGAAGAACACCATAGCTTTATTTTACTGCAGAGTCACAACAGATTTGTACTGGAATTCCAATTTAGCTATTAATCTCACTAAGCATATGCTGCTAGCCATAAAACACTTCTGGCAGCTAAATGGTAGTATTCAAGATTTTACACAATGCAAAGATCACATAAAGGAATGAGGGTCCCTCCCCTGCATTTGTTAATGTGTTCATCACATTTGTGTTGTCTGTCACTATTTGCAATGTCTCCAACTTCATCTCTGACTGCAATGACAACATAGGATGCTGGTCATAATTTCTTTATGTTGATGTGTTTTTTCTGCCAGCTGGACCATGATTCCTGAGCATAATAGTGTTAGGAATACATCCCTGCTAGCCTTTCTTTTTATCCTCTTGCCTATCTGTGAGAGCAAAAAATGTGACCTCTAGATTTATTAGAGATTTGTTGCTGCAAATCTGCAAAGTGAATTTCTTGCTGATTGCAGTGATCAGTAGCAGAGTATATTTCATGTGCTGTGTGTTTTCATGTAAAATATTCTTCAAGTATACTGTATTTCCTCTTGATTGGCATCTTGAAGACATGGCACATTGAGGAAAGATTGCCTTAATATAAGAATTAGAAGCTTTAATGAGATACACCACATCTTGCTAGATGTAAACTTTTTGTCTCAAAGTTAGCCACAAGGAGTCTCTTTTGCAGGGCGTCCATGCATTCATTGAGATCACTAAGTTATGGAATTATTGTAATGGCAAATTCTAGGAATGTTAAGTTCCAGGACTAAGGGAGCATGGATAAAGTGGACAACCAGATAATGATTCATGCTCACTTGTTTTAAATTTAAAAGCAGTATAGCAAGGAAATGCATTCATAATAGGAATCTCAAATCCTGCCTTTTATGCCCATGCTAATGTAACAAATCCTTCAATAAAAGGGGTACTTGATCATGGCATAAAAAACCTACACCTCTTTAAAGCCAAAAGTGTGTTTAAATCTGAAAGCTTCAACCTAGGTCTTCAATGATCCTCCGTTTTGGAAACAAAATTCACTTTTAATAGTACCCTTTGACCCTTTTCAGTATGTGTTTCTTTGAATGATTGCAGTTAAGCAATTGTTTCATACTACACAACGTCTTACATTTGGAAGACTGTCCTCAAATGGGATGGGGATAAACAAATTATTTTGTGTAACAGGTAGACACCACTCCTGTTATCCATCTGCTCAATGTCAGTAGAATCCACTCCTGTCTAAAAACAGAACAGAGAAAAACAAAACTAGAGTGATAACTTCTAAAGTAGTAATCAGAAAAAATGCAAACGTGAGCACACCAACACAGGCAGCCAAGAAACAAATAGTCCAAAGAGTCCAAAAGGTGTCTTTATTCCAATGATTAGCACTCTCACGGGGTTACCACTTCATCAGATCCAAAAAAGAAAACGATAAAATCACAAAACACATTCTATATAAAAGGAGAAAAAAGAGAATGCAACCAATCAACAATTTGCATTAATAAAACAATTAGCAAAGATCACCACCTCTTAATTAAGTTTGGTCTGAGAGGAATACCAGAGTTTAAGCCTGGAGGCCTATGTGCCAGTAGATTATTACCTACTTAGAAGCTACATCCATGTTTCTGAAGTTTACTGTAAATTATTCCATGACTACATTTGATTTCCTGGATGTTACCATCTTCAAGAATATACAAGGTAGATTGGAAACCAAGCTATACACAAACACCTGCTAGAGGAACAGTGTCTTACACTGATCCAGCATGCACCCTTCCCATACTTTTTTCTAACATAGTCAAGGGGCAATTTTAAGGATATCTCATCTCTGTATAAATGAATATACAATGGACGAGATGATGAGTAACTTACATGAGGGTTTCCTCACCAGAAGTTACCAGAGGGGACAAGTAGAAAATATGTACTCTGAAGTGGCCACTCAGAGAGGCAACAGAGGAGCTCCATATTTCTCGGGTGTGCTCATGTAACTATCTTAGACAATGCATCAATAAGCCTAATGTATTGTTTACATTTTCAAGTAATATACAGCAATTTTGCAAAGTTATTAGAAGGAATTGGCCTATTCTGACAGCTGACAATAAAGTGGGGCATGTCTTCTTGCCTATATTTATGGCTACATGCAGGAGTAAGAACTTATTTAGCCAACTGCTATGCATGTAAGTGTTTTTACATGGGAAAAACTATACAACAGTTAAGAGAAGGTATTTTAGAACATCTAGGTAATATTCATAATAGGGTTCTTACAAATGCATTGGCTGCTTCAATGCAGCTTCAACAGGACATAATGTTTTTAATTTTAGGGTCTTACAACTAGCAGTGCTTAGCAACAGAGGAGGTAATGTTAAAAATGAAGTGGAAATGCTTGAAGCTAAATGGATTATATCTCTATAGGGACATAGGCCTCCAGGCATAAACTCTTGTATTCCTCTCAGACCAGCCTTAATTAAGAGGTGGTGATCTTTGCAAATTGTTTTATTAATGCAAATTGTTGATTGTTTGCACTATCTTTTTTCTCCTTTTATATAGAATGTGTTTTGTGATTTTATCATTCTTGTTTTGGCTCTGATGAAACGGTAACCCCATAAAAGTACTACTTCTTGGAATAAAAACACCTTTTGGACTCTTTGGACTATTTGGTTATTGGCTGGCTGTGTTGGTGTGCTCTCATTAGCATTTTTTCTAAAAAGAGAACAGCCCTTACAGCAAATCTAGAGGCAGAGGAGCACAGGGAATGTGTTCTTCTTGGCTGTAATTGTTTTGTTGACTGTTTTTGTCCTGGCTGCGGGAGGTTTTTTTAATGAAATTATATGCATTGTCGCTAACATTCTATTTTTTTGTTACTTCCAATACAACTGTAAATGTAACACCTCCTAAAATATTTGCAAAAAGAATGACAGACAACTCCTTGATTGCATTACTTGCACTTTTCTCCATTTTTTAAATGTCTGCTAAGTGGATGTCTAAAATACGTTACTGTTATCTAAGCAGCCAAGGAGAATTTGCCTCTTTACATCATCAGAAAAGAGTTGAATCTGAAGACAGCAACAAAACAATTCATGCAGAAAAAAGAACAATGAATTATACAGTCTTCAAGTAAAAAGGAAATTATTTTATATTATGCACATGGTAGCGCATCTCTTTTCTGTCGATGACAGTGGTTTAAAAGCTGTCATCACTAATACTTAAAAAAATGATTTGGGGAAGCCCTGATTTGTGTAAAATATTAGGTAGTACAATGGGTTTTACTTATAAAAGGGGGGATATAAAATCCTCATTAGGAAAAGGGAATAAATGGGGACAATACAACAAATATAGGGTATACAACTAGCAAAGATGACAGTACTTATCCCTGCTTTGTTTGCAAACAAAAGAGATATGCTGATACATTTTTGACATTTGACCATATTGATAAACATTTTTTTTACCAATGGAAGATTTAACTGTAATTGTACTGGTAGTTTATATTGCAACTTGTTGAAGTTGTAACACTTTCTGTTGGTAGATCAATCAGAAGTCTTGGCAGACATAGCTAAGAACAAACTATAAAAACAGTGCTTTATTTAAGTATTCTAAAGGGAACACCCACAAGTGTGGGCAATGCAGAGGCATCAAGCTCATGTCACATTGCATGAAAGTTCTGGAGAGGGTGACTGATAAATGGATATGCAGAATAGTAGAATGTAAGATGGGAGATGAGCAGTTCAGATTCAGATTAGGATGCAGCACAACTGACCCAATGTTTGCAGGGAGATAGATAGTTGAGAAGAAACTGGAGATGAGGAAAGAGTCCAACTGGGCATTCCTTGACTTGGAGAAAGCATATGACAAGGTCCCAACAAAGCTGAATTTTGGCAATACTGTGGTGGTTTAATGTCCCAAAAACATTGGTAGAATTAGTGCATGCTATGTACAAGGACCCAATGCTGCAAGTACAACCAGTGTTTTGCCTCACAATGGAGTTCCCAGTGGGACTGGGTGTGCACCAGTATTCAGCTCTGACCACACTGCTGTTATACTGGTGATGGACTATATTAGCAACCAAGCCAGAGGTGACAGATCAACAAAGTTTAAGTATATAGACAATGTCGCATTACAGGCAGTCTCTGAGCAAGAACTTCCGCAAAGGATAGGGGGATGGAATGCAAAATTGAAGGCACATGGGATGAAACTAAGTACAGATGAGGCAGAGGTAATGACATCAAATTGGGGAAATAAGAAGACACTGAGAATTGAAATAGAAGGGAAGATAGCGGGACAGGTTAATAGCTTCAATTATATGGGAGTATTAGCTGAGGAGAATGTAAGTCCAAGCTGCAGACAAATGGCATAAAATATCAGGTTTAGTCTATGACAGAAGAATGCCAAAGAAGCTGAAAAGTAATGTGTACAAGAAAGTGGTGTAGCCAGTACTACTGTATGGTACAGAAACCTGGGAAGTAAAGGCAAACAGATGAAGAAGCAAGAGGTGATGGAAAGGAAGTGCCTGAGAAGTATAGTAGGATGCACACTGTGGGACAGTTGAAGAAATAAGGACATAAGAGCAGAAGCCAAAGTAGCTCCAGTTGAAGAAAAGATGAAAGAGAGCAGGTTATGGTGGTTTGGACACATGCAGAAAAGCAGAAGACAACCTAGTGAAGAAGATTTGGGAAAGACAGGAGGAAGGTAAGAGAAAACAAGGCTGTCCAGAAAAGAGGTGGATGGATTGTGTGAGAGAAGATCTGTAACAGTCGGGAATGAGTGTTAAAGAAGGCAAGACTGTGGCACTGAATTGAGAGACATGGCACAGTTAACATGATACCCTGACCTTTTGTAGCAAATGGGAAAAATGGGGGTTGATAAGGATGATGATTTATACATTCTATTTTCTGCCCAGATTTTAAAAGGTTTACTTTTAAAGTGATTGATAAGGTTAAATTGAATATTAGATGGGGGTTAGACATAAAGGAACTATACTGGCAGCTGAGATTAGAAGCTGAAAGCCTCTGGGCTTAATTGATTCTATTAACATCAAATATGTTTTGAAACAAATGGGATATACTTCATTCTAAATTATTTCTAAGAAGTTTTAATTTGATAGTTATATGTTATTCTTAGTATTTTTAAGAAGTGAATGTTTTATGTACTCTCATTTCATTTAAAGTAATTTTAGCAACTGACATGCTCTATCTTTAAATAAGAATGACATCTGTTTGTTATTACATTGCTATCATGTGATTTAGTCTTTATTAAATTGTCTTCATTCTGAAGAAGTTCCTAAGTATGTTTTGGAATGAAAAAGCTCAATAGTGTTTAATAAATGTGGTCTTCTGTTAAACATAAACATAAAAATTAGTATTTAATAAATGTGGTCTTCCATTACTGACTACGTTTTGTGTGTGTGTGTGTGTGTGTGTGTGTGTGTGTGTGTGTGTGTGTGTGTGTGTGTGTGTGTGTGTGTGTGTGTAGTCACATGGTAGTTGTCTTATAGTCAGCTCTTGAAAAGTATCACATTGCATATACACAATGCTTATAAGAAACAACACAACCAATGGATTTTAAAAACAGAGCCGAGGAAGAGAGGAATGAAGCTGTTAAAGGAAAGTGTGAGAGATGTAGGTATTGTTAAGTTATATGACTGGCCTGAAACCATTTACATTGGGCTTGATTGAGGAGATGTGTTTTGAATTTATTTAAATTTGGAATAAGAGAAGAGTTTTTTTAGATGGGAAAGGGAAAATTCCCAGCAGTTTAGGTAATAGAGTTGAAATACTGTTTAATGCAATATACTTAACTCTTCCTCTTCTTCCAGGGGTCATGCAGAAGATTCAGCTGGACTCCCAAAAATTATTGCTAGTGACTCCCTTTTGGCCAAGAATGCATTGGTTTCCCCTCTTAATGCATCTGGCCAGGGACAGTCATCATAAGTTACCTCACCAGTTGTATCTCCTCACACAGGACAAGGGGTCTCTCATCCATCCCCACTTGTTCACTTTGCAACTGGCATTGTGGGTGAAAGGGGTTTGATCCTTTTCAGGCACCTCTTTTCAGAGGACTTGTTAAGGGTTTTACAGGAGGTAAGGAAACTCTCAAACAGAAAATCTTATATGACCGAATGGAACATTTCGGTCTGGAGCCATGCTTGTAAACAGAACCTTTTTCACTGAGTGGGGGTCCCTCTGGTCTTCTCTTATTTGTGTGAGTTGCTCCAATGTGTCTTGGCCTATTCTTATGTGAAGGCCCATTTATCAGCCATTTCTGCTTTTCTGCATTTGAATCCTCCTTTGACTTCTTGTTTTGAGGTCAAACAATTTTTAAAAGCATCCTGCATATTAGGCCACCAAAAAACACTATTCCTCCTCCATGGGAAACTTAATTTTGTTTTGGAAATAATTGGCTCAGGCTTCTTTTGAGCCTGCATGTTCTTCTTTTTTTGCAACATTGTATTTGCAATACTGTTTTGTTGCTTGGTCTTACTTCTGCTCAGAGAGTTTCTGAGCTCCAGTCCCTCATGACCAGTCCTCTTTTTTTGTTTGTTTTTTTTTTTTTTCACAGGGACAGGGTTTCCCTTTGTAATAATCCTTCGTTATGCCCAGGGTAGTAAATGAGCTGTCCTTAAATCTGTTGGTAAAACTCCCTTCCTTTTTCCCTTCTTCTCAGTTTGCTAGTGAGAGGGTCCTGCATACCTTGGATTTGCAAAGACAGCTCAGGTACTATTTGGTTAAAACTAGGACTATTCATAAGTCTGATCAGTTTTTTCTTTCCTTTTATCCCAGGTTTTTGGGTTTGGGTGTTTCTAAGCAAACCATCTCCTCCTAGATATCTAAGGCCATTTCCTTTTGTTATTCTGTTCATGGGAAATCTATCTACTTCTGTTAGAGCTGATTCCACTAGGGCTGTTGCCTCTTCTGGTGCTTTCCTCAAGAGATTGGACACCACTTTCATCCCTGAAGCTGCTACTTGGCCTTCAGTGCATACATTTAATGAGCATTATAAGTTGAATATGGTTTCTACAGCCAGAGCAGGTTTTGCTGAAACCATTTTATTGACCATAAAAGTACCTCACAAAGAGGATTACTGGTCTCAGATATATATCCTATGCAGCCAGACTGAAAAACCCCTGGTCGTACTCAGTGGCATATCACTTACTCAGAGGTGATCTCTGCCTGACTTACAAAGCCATGTCCAACTCAGAATTGATGGACATGCTCCACCTAAAGAAATCCAAGTCACTGCGAGCTACACGTTCTAGTGAGCTAAACCCTGCCACAACAATAAATAGAACATGCTTGAGGGATAGATTCCTGTCACAGAGACTCCCCATGCTTTGGAACAAAATTCCAAATTGCATCAGACAGAGTCCCTCACTAACAGTCTTCAAGAGAAACCTTGACAAGTGGATGGGTAACAGAAAATACACATCTGGGATCACTTCATTGGCTCTGCATGACAAAGGATCAGTTAATTAATCAATGGGGTGGCGAAAGCCGACACACTCTGGCTAGGCTTATAAATGCCCTCTGGCAGATAGCTTAGTACCTACTTATGAACCTATGAACCTATTAATTACAGGGGGGGAGGGTTGGACCAGGGCCAGTGTGGGAATGAGTTCTTAGGTTATAGGAGGAGTTTATTATTGCTAGCATTCCTGCATAAATGGAGGGATGAAGACTGTGAAAGCAGATGAAGATTGAAGAGTAACTATATGAATCTTGTCTACACATATCAGTGCCTAAGGCATAAAAATGAAGAGTAGATGGATTCTTGAATAATCCTTAGGTTCATAGGCTGGTACTAGGCTATCGGCCCTAGGGCCTATATAAGCCTAGCCATAACAATTCACTGGATATTTCTTCCTACAATATTCACTTCCCTGGACCCCTGATTAGCAGGGGAACTGACGTGATCACCAGGGTGAATTTCCTATCTCCCATCCAATCGTCAAGGTTCCTTTTGAAGAGGGCCAAGGAGGCGCTCTGCTTGACATGTATGGGCAGTCTATTCCAGAGTATGGGAAGTCTCTGGGTCAGGAAACTATCCCTCCAGCATGTTTTGTTTATTGTGATGACAAGGTTTAGATCCCTGGAGCATGTGGCTCTGAAGGATTGGTATTTCTTTAATTGGAGCATGTCCAACAGCTCAGGGTTTGACATGGCCTTGTATGTTAAGCACTGATCACCGCCTCTGAGTAGACGATATGCCACAGAGTATAGCTGGAGTTTTTTTTAGATGGTCTGCATATACACACACGCACACACACATATATATATATATATATATATATATATATATATATATATATAAAACACACACACACACACACATATATATATATATGTGTGTGTGTGTGTGTGTGTGTGTGTGTGTGTGTGTATAGATATATATATATATATATATGTATATATATATATATATATATATATATATATATATATTATATATATATATATATATATATATATATATATATACACACACACACACACACAAACATATAGTATTATATTATAATATAATTTACATTAGATAATCGATCCCATTGTGGTTACACTTGAAACAATGCATTAGAGGGGAATGAATGAAAGACCCACTCTATAAGAAGTATGGAGAGCACAAAGTAAATGATGTCAGGGAATGCAGCAGGCTCAAATGAAGTTGTGGCAGATAAGATTGAGATATTGTAACCATTTGAAGAGAAATGGCACCTGTGAGTACTTATTTATTTATTTTATTTATTTATTTACATTTGTTTACTGCGAAATTCCGACTGGATGCAGGTCCTTTTTCAGCGGATGCCCGGGGAGAATAGCTCCACATCATGTACATGATAAATAGAGATACAAAGTTGCAGCAATAGTGACCAACATTACAGCTTTAATACAATAACAAAATATTGACTATCAACAGTATATACAGTAAATGTTGCAAGTTAAGATAGTTTCTTGTCGTTTATAATATTAGTAACAAAGCTGTCAGACAAGATATTAAAGTATGTAAAGACAACTAGCTATTTCTGACTGTGGTTAGTAGTGGTGGCAGTATAGTTGGGTTAAGAGTCTAGGTGGGGGGGAAGTAAGGGTGGGGGTTTTAGTCTGGATTAGAACAAGGACAAAGCCAGTGTAAATTTAAGTGGAATTTGAGTGCAGTCTTGAAAAGGCTGCTGGAAGGTAGAGTAGTTATAGAGGGTGGAAAATTGTTCCAAAGTTTAGATATGGTACATGAAAATATGGCTTCTCCTGCTGAGTTTTTGGGTTTGATAACAGTGAGTTGATTTTTGTTGCCTGATCTTAGGGGCCTAATGGTGTGATAGGGCTGGAAAAGTGTTTGAAGGGAAGTGATGTTAAGGGTGTGGTTAATAAGTTTATGAGCGAAGGTGAGTTGATTAAAGTGAAGAAGTTGTGGGAGATTTAGCCAGTTTAGTTCTTTAAGGGAGATACAATGATGGCTGTGGTAGGAGGTTCCAGTGGCAAATTTAGCAATTTTGTTGTAATAAGCATCCAGCTTGTGTAGGTCTGTCTGTATGAGGATGTTAAGTATGGGGGATGCATAGAGAAGGGTGGAGATTAGCTGGGAATTGGCTATGGAAATTCTAGCCGCCTTGGTTAGGAATTGGCGGCTTTGATATAATGCAAGAAGTTTCTTGTGAACTTTTTTTATTGTGAGAGATATGTGGGTGTCAAATCTAAGTTTGTTGTCTATTTCCACTCCGAGTAATTTTGTGTGTTCTGATGGAGAGATGATGGTATTGTCTTTGGTTCATAGGTTCATAGGTTCATACTAGGCTATCTGCCCTAGGGCATTTATAAGCCTAGCCAGAGTGTATTTGGCTTTCGCCACCCATTTTAAATTAATTTTGCTATGCCCTTTTTCGAGGTTAGTATACTGTGCCTCTGTCTAACAGTGACACAGAAGTGATAGCTGGGGTAAACCTATGATCTCCCATCCACTCATCAAGATTCCTCTTGAAGAGAGTCAAGTGAGGGACTCTGCCTAACCGGGACTGGGATTTTATTCCAGAGTGAAGGGAGCCTCTGGGTTATGAATCTGTCCCTCCAGCATGTCCTATTTATTTCAGTGCTGAGGTTCAAGTCTCTCGAGCGCGTAGCTCAATGGGATTTGGATTTTCTGAGGTGCAGCATATCCATTATTTCTGGGTTGGACATGGCTTTATACATCAGGCACAGATCGCCTCTGAGCAGGCGGTATGCCACTGAGTAGAGCTGGAGTTTCTTTAACCGGGCAGCATATGGCATCTGTTTGAGCCCTTTGATCCTCTTGGTGAGGTACTTTTGGGGTCTTTCCAGTTGCTGCAGGTGTCTGGTAAGGTACATCCCAAAAGGGGCATTGTACTCAATTATGGGCCTGATGAGGGATGAGTAAAGAGGCACGATGACCTCCCCTGATCTAGATGTGAATCCCTTCATGATTAGGTGGGCTATATAAAATGTTTTTCTAACTACTTTGGCCACGTGATTGTCAAATGAGATATTGCTATCAACTTGGGTGCCCAGGTCCCTAATTACTTCTTCTGTACTTAATGGATTACCACCTATGTGGTAATTTGTGGGCACTTTGTTTTTGCCAAAGGGGATGACTATACACTTTTTGGCATTTAGCTTGAGGCCATGGCTCTGGCACCAGTTGTCTGTTTCTATGAGGCCCTTTTGGAGGATGCTTATGTCAGCTGGAGAGTCGATTATGGCACCCAGTTTGCAGTCATCTGTGAACTTGGTCAGCCACAGTCCTTCCGTGTTTGCCTGTAACTCCGAGAAATATATACCGAACAAGAGAGGTCCCAGGACTGAGCCTTGTGGGATGCCACTTGTAACTGGTTTGGAGTCTGACATGGCTCCAGCAATTCTAACCATGTGGGTTCTGTCCTTGAGCCAGTTTGCAACCCATCTAGTGACATAGGGGTTTATATTTAAGCTGGTGAGCTTATCTATAATGCCCGAGTGGGGTATTGTATTGAAGGCTTTTGTGAGGTCCAGGTAGGCTGTGTGGATCACCTTCCCCTCATCAATGGCCTTGGTGACTGTTTCAAAGAAATCGACCAGGTTTAAGAGGCAGGATCTCCCCTTAACAAAGCCGAACTGGGTAGGATCCAGTGTCTGTAAGTCCCCAATATCTTTATTTATGAGGTCCATGATGATCCTTTCCATAGCTTTGCAGACCAAGCTAGTCAGGCTTATGGGGTGATAGTTTCCAGGATCTGTTGAGGCACCACCTTTGTGGAGAGGGGCCACTGTTGCTGTACGCCACTCTTTGGGTACATATACTGTAGTAAGGCTGAGATTGAACAGTAGTTTTATGTTTGGGTCTAGCTCTTCTTGGAGTTCATGTAGGATGCAGCCCGGGACACTGTCTGGTCCCATTGATGCTGTGTTTTTTGTTTTGGAGAGGGCGGCTCTTACCTGAGCATCTGAGATATCAGGGGGGCAGCACGCTGCTGGGATAGATATTCGCCCTTTTGGAGGGGAGGGGGGGGAGTTTGCGCTGAACCTGTCAGCTAGGATGTTGGCAATGTCTGTGGGTTCGGTGTATTTTTGTCATTTTGCACTAATTTTGAGCATATCTGGGAATTCCCACCCAGGTTCCTAACATAACTAAAGAAAGCCTTGTGGTTATCCTTAGTGTCCTGTGCAATTTTTCTCTCGAAGCTGGCCTTAGACGATTTTATGAGTGCTCATAGTTTTTAGCTAATAATGATCAGAGATGCCTTCCCTTTTTGGGATTTTGCTCTATCATGTAGTAGCTTCCTCCTTCTATTGTATAGTTTGTTTATGGCTGGGGTCCACCAGACAGGACGTCTGCCTTTGGAGGATTGGGTCTTGGTTTTATTTGGGATTGCATGATCCATGCATTCCTGAAGGTGTTCATAGAATGCGTTTATAAAGGATTCTGCTGTCTGGGCCGTATTTTCCACAGGCCCTGGGGCTTTGAAGGATTCCACCTTGGTTTTGAGGAGTGTGATATTTGCTTTAGAGAAGTTTTTCACTATAGTTTTCTGGTCAGGGGGTGAGGTCGGGATGTGAATATCCAGTGAGATTAGTTTATGGTCTGATCTTACCAGTGAGGGATACACTTCTGGTCTAGAGCATAGACTCCCCATGTTGGTGATGATCAGGTCCAGTATGTTTTCCCCTCTTGTGGGAGTGGTAACAAGTTGTTCCATAGCATTTGAGTTTATAAACTCTAGGAACCTTTGGGCTAGGGTGCTGGAGCTAGAGTAATGCTCCCAGTCTATGTTTGGGTAGTTGAAGTCGCCCAATATAATGGTGTTTGGAGAGACCTTCATATTTTCCAGTGTTCTCAGGAAGGCCAAGTGGGGTTCCTGGGTTTGGGAGGGTGGTCTGTAGCAGGCTATAAACTGGAAGGCAGTTTTACCCACTGTTAGTTGCACATGGATAGTCTCTGATGCTTCGTGCTGTGCCACCAACCTGGAGGTGTGGGTATCTTTGACAAATATTGATACTCCCCCTCCTTTTGTGGTTCGGTCCAAGTTTTGGGGCCGAAAAGCATGGTATGAGGTATAACCTGGTAGTGCTGGGGTGCTCTCGGGAGCCTTGAACCAGGTTTCTGTTACTGCACAGATATCGATGTTCTCCATGCTAAGGAGAGTTTCGAGTGCATGCATCTTGAGGTTTAGACTTCTGGCGTTGAGTAGCATTACTCTTAGTTTCTTATACCTTGTGATACCTACGGAGGTGGGTTTGTCTTTTGAGCCTTGCCTAAAAAAGGCACTATGGGGGAAGCAAGAGCCTTTGCCAATATACGAAAGCCCAGGTGTGACAGGTGCAAGCCGTCCCTAGCGAAGCATCATGGCTTGTTGAGCATGTCATCCCAGGCTGACAGGCATTGGATCCCCTTTGAATGACACCAATACTTAAGTCAATTGTTGAAATTGATCATCTTGTCTTCATATTGTGGCATCATTCTTGGTGAGGGTAAGATGCTACTCAAGGTCAGGGTCCTACCGGCCTGGGCTACATGCTCAGAGAGCTCCTCTATGTCTCTTTTCATGTAGTCCAGGGAGGTACGTCTCAGGTCATTCACACCAGCATGGACAATGACTGAGTCATATTTGTACTTGCCTTGGAGTGACCTGAGTGCATGTGTTATGTGGCAGATCCTAGCGCCCGACAGGCAGCTCACCGTGACCTTCTCCTTGTTCAGCCTGGTGAGCGGGACGTCAGTGTGCCTGACGATAGAGTCACCTATTACAAGTGTATCAGGTGTGTTGTTTAGCCTTAAGGGCTGTGACTGTTTGGCACACTGGCTTTGTGAGCTATGTGTTGCATGTGTTTTGTTTTAGGGTAGCAGTTGCTTGGGTGTCTGCTTTGGAGGTCTCTGCTGCTTAGGCAGATTTTTATTTAGAGCCTCCGAGTATGTTTTTGTGTGTTTATGTGTTTGGTTTGCTGTCGTGGTAGGTCTATGTCAGACTGGAATTGTAGTGAGTGTGGTTTCCTTCTCCTCCTGACTGGTTACACCAGTACTGAGTTGAGAGAGCTTTGCCTCCAGTTTGGCTATATGGTTGCATCTCTCACATGTGTTGGAATTTGTTGGGAGGAGGAGAGGGTTGTCTGTGTACATGAGGCAGTTGTAACATTGCCTCAGGATTCCCAGATTCACCAGCTGGACTGGAGAGCAGATTGACAACTGACCTTTGGACATGCTAGAATAGTATTGGGAATTCCTTTATAATTGAAAAAAAGGGCCAATGGGGAACAAGGTACTCAAGGGGAGTTTGTGAGGGTGTAGTGCTTTTAATTTTTTAGTGCTGACTTAGTGAGCAAGTGCCAGGTAACTTAAATGTAATGTGTTACAGGTAACTTAAATGCAAAAAGGACAAACAGTAACTTTCTTTCAAGTGAAACAAGGAAATAAGTTCAGTAAGCAATGCAGATATCACTAGGGATCCACAGAAGCGCTGAAAGGCCGCGTTTTAGGTGGAATTAACGTTTCAGGGAAATAACAAGCAAACAAACAACAAGCATACAAACAAAGCTAGATTCAGCAGGCCTGGATCTAGTCTATTCTACAGCAAACAAGGTGTACCAATTTCAGTAAGAAACAGTTCAAATATGCAGGCACTATAAGCCTTTAACCAGAAATTCCCAGCTCAGAAGGGCAGAGTCCAGCCTCTCCTCCCACAAGAGTGCAGACCACGAACCTTCTTAATGTAAAATAACTGGCCTGAAGCCCAAGTGCTTAAACCAGAACTAATACACTTTTAGAATAACAGACACTGAGCCCTCAATCAGCAGTTCCCAACTTAGAAGGATGTAAGCTACCTGTCCTGCCAGCACAGTGCAGGCCACAAACCTTCCTAATGAAAAACAACTGGTCTGAAGCCCAAGTGCTTAATCCAAAAGACTTAGAATGATAGCTACACATTAATCAAGTTACTACCAAGCAGTAATAAATACAATTGAATACTTTAAAGAATGCCTGGATTAATGCTCAAGTTATACAAACAAAGCTAGATTCAGCAGGCCTGGTGTTCCAATTTCAGTAAGAAGCAGTTCAAATATGCAGGCACTATAAGCCTTTAACCAGTAATTCCCAGCTCAGAAGGGCAGAGTCCAACCTCTCCTCCCACAAGAGTGTAGACCACAAACCCTCTTAATGTAAAATAACTGGCCTGAAGCCCAAGTGCTTAAACCAGAATTAATACACTTTTAGAATAACAGACACTGAGCCCTCAATCAGCAGTTCCCAACTTAGAAGGATGGAAACTACCTGATCTGCCACTACAGTGCAGACCACAAACCTTCTTAATGTAAAACAACTGGTCTGAAGCCCAAGTGCTTAAACTAAAAGGCTTAGAATGAGTTACACCAAGCAGTAATAAATACAATTGAGTACTTTTAAGATGGCGCAAAAGCAAAATAAAGTAGGAAGAAACACAAATACAGTAAGAGCAGATACAATTTTTTTTTTTTTTTTAAGTGGAAAGAGAGAAAGGAGTAGCAGAAACTAAGCTGATTGGCCTTCTCAAATGTTCTCCATGTACTGGGTAGAATGAGGTAATGACACTAGACTGGGAGGAGGGTCTCAGATCAAATTTACTCTAGGGGCGGGCAACTGCAAAGTCACCAACTATAAAAACACTATACCAACAGGGAGAGAGGGTGGGAAACAAACTGCAGAAATGTTTCTCAGACTTGAAAAGCAGCAGTGAGCCTTTAAATGAAAGTGTTAAACAGCTAAAGGAGCCTCTAGAAAAAAGAGTTTAACTGCAACAAGTTATCAGAAACAAACAACCCAAAATATGCTTAATAAAAGTGGACAATTTCCAGTTAATACCTCACACACAGTGAAACTAGCTAGAAAAATACACAGTACACAAAGTGCTATAAATAACAAAGAAATAAAGAACAGAATAAACAAAAAACAGGATACTTAATGTTATATATTATAGCTCCGAGTTTCCTCAGTGTCTTTCCTTCGATCAGCTCAGTGTGAAAATGAATGTTTGGCAAGAATGTTGAAGTGGGGGATGTTTTGGGTAGCTTTGGAAGGTTGGAACAGGAGAGGTTTTGTCTTACTTGGGTTGAGTAGGAGCTGAGCATTGGATAGCCAGCTTTCTACAGAAGAGAATGATTCCTGTGTGATTTGATGTAGTTCTGGTAGAATGTGGGCAGAGCAGATGAAAGTAGAGTCATCTGCCTACTGTATAAGAGATGCTTATGTGGTGGCAGTATGTAGATTGTTAGTGAAAAGTGAGAATAGCAGAGGGCCAAGGATAGACCCTTGGGGAACTCCGAGAGTAATTGGGAGGTGAGGTGATATGTTATCGTCTCAGATTACTGATTGCTGGCATCTGTGTAGATAGCTGTGGAACCAGTTGCAGGCTGAGTATGAGAAGGAGAAGTTGGGGAGAGTAGAGATTATTAGCTTATGAGATACCATGTCAAACGCCTTTAAGAGATCTAGAAATATGGCAGTAGAGATGAGGCCATTGTTTTTGTGATGAAGTATAGTGTTGGTGAAGGAGAGCAGAGTGGAGGTGGTGCTGTGATATGGCCTGAAACCATGTTGGGTTTTGGAGAGGAGATTATTAGCTAGGAGGTAGTTGGAGACCTGGGTTTTGACACATTTTTCAAGTATATTGGAGAGAGGGGAGAGGATAGCAATGGGGTGGTAATTGGAGATGTCGCTGGAGGGGGTGCCTTTGTGGAAGGGAATGATGTGGGATATTTTCCATATCGAGGGAACATAGCCTTCTGTTATGGAACAGTTGATTAGAATTGAAATTGGGTAGGCTAGTGTATCAGCTGAAGTTTTCAATTATTCTGAGGGAAGAGTTGTCAGCTGTGAGTTTGGTAGGTTTAAGTTTTGGCAATAGTCTTTTTATGTTGGAGGTAGGTACTGAGATGAAGAAGAAAACAGGAGTAGGGGGATTAGGGTTAGGAGTTGGGGGGCTGTTGTAGGGAAGTTTTATTTGTTTAGAGATGTTATAGTTTCAGTGAAGTGTTTGTTGAAGGATTCAGCAATACTGCTGGAGGAGGGGGGAATGGATGGCTGGGGGGTATCGACCTTCCCTGGGTGGAGGATAGTGTTAATAGTGGACCAAAAGTGTTTAGGATTGTGGTTGGTAGAGTTTAGGGTGGATTTATAGTAGAGGGATTTGTCTAATTTTATATGCTTTTTTACTTTATTGAGCAGTTCAAGGAATGATTGCCTAGCTGAGTTATTTTTTTTGTTAGTCGCCAGTGCTCCAAGGCCTTATCTCTGGATTTCATTAGGGTTCTGGTGGTCTTTTGTAACCATGGGGCATGCCTGGATCTGACTTTGGCATTTCTTACAGGAGCATGGGTGTTTAGGATGGAGAGGAAGGTATTGTTGAAGAAGTGGACAGCCTCATCTAGGTTGAGGTATATCAGTGGTGACCAGTTCATTTTTTGCAGGGAGGAGATGAAGGAGTTGGGGTAGAAGTTGGACTTGTCCCGTATTTGCCTGTGGATAATGGGCTTCAGACTGTTTGTGTGGTGCTGAATAAGGAAAGTGGGGGAGTGGCCACTAAGTCTGTCAGGTAAGCAGCCTGCTAGATAAGAGTAAGGGGCTTTGTTGACTAGGATCCAGTCAAGTAAGGTATAATTGTTAGGGTTTTCATTGATTTGGGTAGGGGATTGAATGAGTTGAGTGAACCCATGGAGATTTAAGTGAATGGTTGGGAGACTGTTATTACAGGATAGCCAGTTGATGTTAAAGTCACTGAGAATGATGGTTTGCTGGGGTAGAGATAGAGTATCTCAGCTCAGGAGATTTTCTAGGGGTGTAATATTTTGCCCTGGTGGGAAATAGCATCTTATGATATTGATTGTTTTGTTTGGGTTTAGTCTGACATTGGCATAAAGGATTTCTTCATTGTTGTGGTGAGGGACAGATGAGTTCAGGAGTTGAATATTGAGGTGGTGTTTAAATATCAATGCTACACCACCTCCTTTTTTGGACAATCTATCTATGCGAAGGATGTTGTATTCAGGTGGAAGTATTTCCTCACTTTTGATGGGAGGTTTGAGCCAGGTTTCAGTTAGGAAGAGAGTATCTGAGGAATATATGCATATGCTGGTATGTGGTTCTTGGATTTTATTGCATATACTTCTGATATTTATGGACATTATAAGTAGGTTTGTTGTTTTCTTGTTGGCTAGGAGTTGAGTTGTGGGGGGTTGCCTGGACTAGGGTTTGTGGTTGGGTTGGATTTGGGAGGACCAGGGTTTGGATGGATGTCTCCAGTGAGGGCTGGTTTATAGAGGGTGTTTAGGATATGTTTTATATACATAGTAAATTGCTTATGGTATCTTAGGGATATTTTATTTTTGAGTGTGTTAGGTGTTTGGTAATGGAGTGCATGTATTGGGAGGATGGTTTTGGTGGCAGGGGTTGTGTAGTTATAGTGTAAATGTTTGAGGGAGGGTGTTGAGAGAGTACAGTGGAAGTTGTTGGGGCATGTGACTGTGGAGCCTTGGTAGGATGTAATATGAGCTAGAACTATGCAGGTTAGGATTGTTATTATATTAGGTAGTAGCCTGATTGTGTTGGATGTAGGAGGAAGGGGGTAAGTAGTGGTGTAGCCTAATTGCTGGCAATTAGGGATGGAGTTAAGGCTATGAATAAATGCAGAGGTACTGGGGGTGGGTGGGAATAGGGGGCAGGGTGGGGAGCGGAGTGAGTGTAACGAACAGAGCGGGCTAGAACCCCCCCCCGAGGCTAAAGATTGCAGGGTAAGTGTCTAAATAGCCAAATAGTTAGGAGTTATTAGAATCTAGTAGGGAAAAACAATCTATAGACCTGATTTCAGCGGTGTCCTTTCTGGGTAGATACCTAGTTTGAAACAGACAAAAATGGCAGTTTAAGTACCTTTTTGCCTTTATTTTACAAGTGGGCAATTCCAGTATCTACTGGGCTACCTTTTTGTGCCTAGAGCTTTATCTTGGTTTACTGATAATTAAAAAGAAAAAAGTTAACTGGAGAATGTATTTACAGTAGATGGGGGTTGGGGTGCAGCTGCCGTCCCTAGCCGTGGGTATAGCCAGTTATTTCTGCTTTAGACCAGGTACTTTCTACAGTAGCAGGCTAAGACGGAAATGTAGCTAGACACCTACAGTAACTTATTTTCTGTTTAAAGCCCTTGAGTCTTTGTGGCTGGTTTCTTCACTAATAATGTGGCCAATGGCCAAGGATTCAGCAAGTGGGGGACTGAGAGAGAACCTATTCACAGGGACAGTGGTCACTAAATGAAAAGATGGAGACAAAAACAATTATTAAATTAAGGTCTCTGAAAGGGGAATGAGAGAGCAGTGCTGTAAAAAGTCACTGAAATAATAAATTATCACCCAGGCAGGAGGGGTATTGGGTTTAAGAGTAGCAGCATGTTGCACTATTTACACAGGTACAAAGTGTTTAGTAAAAAAGGCTCAGGCAACTGTTATGCATTCGTATATAAAGCCCTTGACAAAAAAAAAAAAAAACACCTGACTTAGTGATATATACCAGATAATTTAGGTAGCCCATGAATTTAAAGAGACAGTTCTATCACAGATATAGCAGTAGTAAACTATCACAACAGTTGTATATAACAGTACTTAAATATTGCAACACAGACATTTACATATCTACATTGCTATAATATTTCTCATGGTACAGCAGTTAAAACAACTAAGAATCGCTCTGACTTGGCAGCAAAACAGGACTTTTAGCTGTAATATGGTGTTTTGTATTTAACTTATTGTTTTCCTTCACACTGAATCACAGAACACTCAGTCACACTGCTTAGCATCTATTTTTAACTTAAAAGTATGTACTAAACAAAAGTGATGAGGAGTAGCAGCCCAGTTTGATACTATAGCATCTGTAAGTGCCAGCAGCAGTAAGCACACTAAGCACCAAGTCAGACTGGAAAATGATACATTGTAACATTTTGTCTACAACTTACTGCAGTATTTAAAGGAAGATTAATCCCAAATGACTACAGGATAAGCATTTTAGTGCCAGTGTACAAAAACTAAAGGGACATTCATAACTGTGGACAATACAGAGCTATCAAACTCCCATCACACTGAATGAAAGTGCTGGACAGGATGACTGATAAGCAAATACGCAGAATACTAGAATGTAAGATGGGAGATGAGCAATTTGAATTCATATAAGGATGCAGTGCAACCAGCCTGATGTTTGCTGTCCAAGAGATAAAGGAGGTGAGTTTGAGATGAGGAAAGATTTCATCTGGGTATTCCTAAAATTGGAGAAAGCCTAAGACAAGGTTCCAAGAAAGCTGATTTGGGCAATCCTGTCACAGCCTGAAGGTCCAGAAATATTGGTAAAATTAGTACAGATTATATACGTGGACCCAAATACATTCAGTGTTTGGATTGTCAGAAAGGTTTCCAGTGGAAGTGGGTATGGATCAGGGTTCAGCTGAGCCCGGTCCTACTTACACTCATGCAAACAGGCTAGAGGGAATAGATCACGCAAATAGGCTAGAGGGAATAGATCAACACAGCTGCTTTTTTGCAGATGATGTGATACTACAGGTAGTCTCTGAACCCAAAGTTCAGCAAATGACAGGGGAGTGGAATGCAAAGCTGAATGTTAAAAGGGTAATACTCAGTCCAAAAAGACAGTGGTCATGGCAGCAAATAGAGAAAATCATAAGAAGTTGAAAACTGAGACATGAGGGAAAATAGCAGAACAGGTAACAAATGAACTAGAAAACTAAATACATGATAAATGCATAGGTAAGTATTCTCTTATTCACAAATGTCAGCTCCTCCCTTTTAACAGAACAGAAACAATGTTATAATACAATTGCAAAATGTGAAACCTACCTTCCAAGTAAAACCCATCATTGCCTAACACTCAAACAACTGAATACATTAGTGCTATGTGCTCCCTGTAGTTCAATATGTATATTGAACCTAGTCAGCCACTGTAGCTAGACAGCATTTGCATATAAGTTACTGAGCACGTGCGAGATCAGTGCCATTTTGTGTTGTCTGTCAGTGTGAATGTAAGCTTGAATGGAGATGCACATGTCTGTGTGTTAGAGGTAACAAGTCAGTCAGTAAGAATATAAAGTATGAAGTATATGTAAAAGTTACAGCTCTTGGTTTGTGTATGTATAATAAATTACTTGAATGCATACCCAGCTTCAGTGTCTCATATGAATACACGAGACATGCAGCATTCCCCATCACCCAAGCTTATATCCAGCACTGAAGACAGTAATACTGTGGTACTCCCCATCTAGATATGTCAGGTCAAAGGATGCATATCTTATTCAAGTCTGTAGATCAAACAATAAACATATTGAAGCTATGTACTCCTCATATGTATCCAAATGCTAAAATATTTCCCCACAACACTTAAAACAAATTATAAATCCAAAATACTTAGAATCAAACCTTAGGACTCACCTCATGGAGTCCAAACTATGCTCCTGTCTCTCTTCTAATGGCTAAATGTTACTGCATCACCATCCATCTCTCCTCTGTAGTGCCTTTTTGATCTTCTTGCATAATCTAGTTTCTGGGCTTTCATCAGAAGACCCAGTAGCTTTGTCACACCTAGAAAATCTTACCAAACAATTTGGTATCTTGTAGTAATGCCCTTTATATTCTTCTTTGTCTGTCTGTTAGCGTAATGAAAGTTCTTAAAGTTATTGCTACAACAAAACTGAAATATAACTGTGAACTGTAATGGTTACTAGGGCCTAACTCTTCTGTTGTTTTTTTTATTTATTTATTTATATATCAGTTTTTGTATTTTGTATGTAATAGTTAACATACAATGTTTTGCCTAGTATAGTAGTGTATGACATTATGTAAGATTTGTTAACTATGGATCCTTTCTCCCTGGTCCTCTGCTGAAAAGAGGCCTGTCATGGCCCATTTCGACTTTTCTGGCAAACAAATGCTAATTAATTAGTAAATAAATAAATAAAAGATAAACAGCTTCAAGTGTCTGTAAAATGTCTATAAATAGAGTCTGAATGAGAATGTCAAAACTAAACTGAAACTTAAGGCTAAGAAATACAGTATAATTGCCTTTGGAAAGCAACAAAACGCTACCACCTACTGCATGTATAAAACCTCACTCTCTAATGAGTCTGTCATTAGAGACCTGAGTATCTGGGTAGATGGCTTACTCTCCTTTGATCACTAAATAGTGACCATAGTGAGGAAATCCTTCTATTTCATTAATGAGCATCAGTGCATCTCTTCCAAAGCCAAGGAAGTTATCGTTCCCCTCTACTCTGCCCAAATTAGACTCATTGAAAAATATAATGCAGCCTTTGGCAGGAATCACACTAGGCCTATTAAAAAGCAAAAAAAAAAAAAAAAAAAAAAACTTGAAAGACCACAAAAGTTTCTAACAAAAAGAATCTCAGGCTTCAAAAATCTTAGCTTGCAGAAAAGGCTGGAATCACTCTTCCTGTACTCCGTGACATACAGACTCTTGAGAGAAGACATATGCCTTGCTTCTGTGCCTTCAGCAATCCCATTAATTTAGAATTATTTTTTCTTGATGTCTCAAATAGTGCAGCCAACACTAGAACAAGAGATCTCAGTCTACACCAGGGAATAACTAAAACTATATGGAGAGATAGTTTCATGACTCATCAGCACCTCCTTTCTCTGGAATAGATTCTTATTGCATGTCAAGCAATGTGATTCTCTACCTGCCTTAAAACATAGCTTAGACAATTAGATGGCCACAATAAAATGCAATCTGGGCCTTGTCCTCCTTGAAAATTATGGTAGAGCCCAAGGGTGGTTATTGGCAAGGAACAGGAGGCCTCTTTTATAACATTCTTGCATTTCCTATGATTCCAATATGAAAAAGGAAGTACTGTGGCCAACTGGCACAAAGAATAAGGAATTGTATGTGACAGAAGAATGACAAAGAAGCTGAAAAGCAAGGCATACATGACAATATTGCATCCAGTGATTCTGTATGACACAGAATCTTGGGCAGTGAAGGCAGATCACGTGAGAAAGACTGAGGTGATAGAGATGAAGTACCTGAGATGATGAAATGGATAGTAGAATGCACTCTGTGGGACAGACAAATACGTGAGAACATCAGAGCAGAAGCCACAGTAACCCCTATTTCAGAGAAGTTTAAGGAAAACAAATTATGGTGGTTCAGTCACACATGCAGAAAACGTCTGCTAGATAAGATTTGATAAAAGGCAGGAAGAAGAAAACATGAGATGAAGAAATCCAGCCAAGAGATGAATGAATCGCATGAGGGAAAGCTTGCTGCAGACAGGCATAACTGGCTAAGAAAGTAGTAGAGTGGCTATGAAAGAGATAGTAACAGTCGATGCAACACGCAGACCCTGTGCAGAAATGGGGACTAGGAGATTGATGATGACAGTAATAAGAATGATATGTAGGGATGCTACTTAATTATGTTCACTGGTACTTTAAGTAGAAGAAATGTGCAAAAATCATGATGAATTTGTGCCTTGTAAACATTCTAGTCTTACCTTGGAACCACTGGAAAAATGTTATTCCCTGTACAAGTAAACAGTATGAGCTGCACTGAGAGGCCTTTGACGCCTATTGTGACTGCTGATATGTGATAAACAACATTTCAACGTCAGCATAACCACTTCTCTTCAGTTTGGAGTGCTGTGTAGGATGGCAGAGGTATAGAATAGTACACATTAGCATTCTACACTTTACCTCTCTTTTATTTGACTTGTCTCCCTAGCTGTCTATTTTATAAAGAATACTAAAGGTTAACAGTGTTTTACCAGGAATCATGATGTTTTCAACCAGATAACTTTCCCTGTTAACCAGATATCAAGTAGATATTGGCATATGATTTAAATTACTTCATATAAAACTAACTTCAGGATATGATTCTGGAGAGATAACTAAAAGTGAACAATGAGGAGGCAGAAAAATGAAAATAACTGTTAAAAAGGATGCAGATATATTTGCACTCCATCTGATCTGCTGACAGGTACAACTGTGAGCTGTATTTTGTGCTACCCTCCCACCATTAGTGTAGGAGCAATGTTGCTAGGCAATGCCACTCTCATATTTTTAAGTAAATGCCTTACCATGAGTCATTCTGCTACAAAGAAAAACATGTTAGGGGTTTCTATGGCCCTGCTGTGCATTTTGTATAATAGTTCTTTTAAAATACAGAGAAGGAAGACTGTAAGTATGGATTAAATAAAAGTGTTTCTAACACACACACACACACACACACACACACACACACACACACACACACACACACACACACACACACACACACACACACACACTATACTTACTTATCTACAAGCCAACAGGATCTGAAGAAAGGCTGAGTGTAGCCAAAGGTTACTGAAAAATGTCATAATAAAAATGTATTTCTCTAAATGAAAAAAAAAACACAAATATGATTACATAAGGTTATGTCAAATCTGTCTAAATGTAAATATATCTGTTGAATGCATATGAGCTGCTATGACTGAAACCACATTCACTTATTAATTTGTAAAACATACTACACTATCTGACTTAAATATTGGAATTGGTCAGTGTTGTTTATAAGAATGAATGTCTTCTGGGAGCTTGTGATCAAGTCACATTTCTTGTTTTTGTTTTGTGTGTGTGTGCGTGTGTGTGCGTGTGTGTGTGTGTGTGTGTGTGTGTGTGTGTGTGTGTGTGTGTGTGTGTGTGTGTGTGTGTGTGTGTGTGTGTGTGAGATCATGCATGCATGTGCTTGCCTATGTGGATGTTCCTGTGTGTGTGTGTGTGTGTGTGTGTGTGTGTGTGTGTGTGTGTGTGTGTGTGTGTGTGTGTGTGTGTGTGATCATGCATGTATGTGCTTGCCCATGTGCATGTCCCTCTATGTGAGTGTGCTCTGTGTGTTTGTGTGTGTGTGTGTGATCATGCATGCATGTGCTTGCCTATGTGCATGTTCCTCTGTGTGAGTGTGTGCTATGTGTGTGTGTGTGTGTGTGTGTTTGTGTGTGTGTGTGTGTGTGTGGGTGTATGTCATCATGCATGCATGTGCTTGCCTATGTGCATGTTCCTCTGTGTGAGTGTGTGCTATGTGTGTGTGTGTGTGTGTGTGCGTTTGTGTGTCATCATGCATGCGCTTGCCCATGTGCATGTTCCTCTGTGTGAGTGTGTGCTGTGTGTGTGTGTGTGTGTGTGTGTGTGTGTATGTCATCATGCATGCATGTGCTTGCCTATGTGCATGTTCCTCTGTGTGAGTGTGTGCTATGTGTGTGTGTGTGTGTGTGTGTGTGTGTGTGTGTGTGTGTGTGTGGGTTTATGCCTATGCATTTTTGTGTGAATTTAGAGTACCCTAGAACAACAAAAGCAAACTACATATGTACATTGCATACCTCCATAGTCACAAAACAGTATCATCAATGAAATCAATGACACTGAATTTTTGCAACATGTTAATGTTTCAGGTTAGGCAGAGTCACTCATTGACTCTCTTCAAGAGGAATCTTGATGAGTGGATGGGAGATCGTAGGTTTACCCTGGGTATCACTTCTGTGTCACTGTTAGACAGAGGCATAGTATACTAACCTCGAAAAAGGGCATAGCAAAATAAATTTAAAATGGGTGGCGAAAGCCAAACACATTCTGGCTAGACTTATAAATGCCCTAGGACAGATAGCCTAGTATGAACCTATGAACCTATGAACCTATGAGGCACATGGCAGCACTCTATCCATATCTTTAAAGAACTCTTTGTTATGCATGTTGTATTGTGTAGGTACTTCAGGCTTCAAATAAAACTCTGAACAGTGTTCAGATAAAGTCATTAACATATCAGCATTCTATCTGCAGGAGAAATCCTAGTGCTTTTCCTGTCAATGACATTCTTTTTCCTGCAGAACTGCAGCAGTTTTTTTTTTACATGACTGAATTTCAAGACATAAGACACAGAATGGTATAGTTTCAAGATTTTTGTTTGCAAGAAATAAAAAAAAATAACTTCTTGGTCCAGAAATCTAAGAAAGATAATGGTCATGATACCAGTTTCTACAGCAAGTATGTCTTTCGATGTCTGTTCTATGATATTTTCAGGTGACCACTACAGAAAGGCATCACTTCACCACAACATATCCCAAGTGTTCCCTCCATCCAGCTGCTTCACTCTACAAAAAGTGAAACAAGCACATAGTAAGTCTGACTAGTGCTGCTGCAAAATCATATCCCACTACCTAAAGAACTTGCACAGCTGAATTTCACCTGCAGTTGGCAAAAGTTCAAAAGAAACAAATATACTGAGTTAAATCTATGTAAGGCAATTTCCAAGACTCGAACTAATGACTTAATTGGTTAAGTTGGTGAATCTGGGCATCTTGAGGCAATGTTACAATTGCCTCATGTACACAGACAACCCACTCCTTCTCCCACAAAACACAAATACATGTGAGAGATGCAACTATATAGCCAAACTGGAGGCTGAGCTCTCTCAACTCAGGACTGGCAAGACCAGAAAGGAGGAGAAGGAAACCACGCACACCACAAACCCAGTTTCACATAGAACTATCACAACTGCAAAACAAACACATAAACACACAAAGACATACTCGGAGGCACTGATCAAAAATCTACCAAAACTACAGAGGCCTCCAAAGCAGACACCCAAGCAACTGCCATCTCAAGACATAAGACATGCAACACATAGTTCTCAAAGTCAGTGTGCTAAACAGTCGCAGCCCTTAAGGCCAAACACAATGCCAGACACACTTGTTATAGGTGACTCCATAGTCAGACACACTGACGTCCCACTCACCAGACTGAACAAGGAAAAGATCACAGTTAGCTGCCTGTCAGGCGCTAGAATCCGCCACATAACACAAGCACTCAGGTCACTCCACAGCAAGTACAAGTATGACTCAGTCATTGTCCATGCCAGTGTGAATGACCTGAGACTACCTGGACTACATGAAAAGAGACATAGAGGAGCTCTCAGATTATGTAGCCCAGGCCGGTATGACCCTGACCCTGAGCAGTATCCTACCCTCACCAAGAATGATGCCACAATACAGAGACAAAATGATCAGCTTTAATAATTGGCTTAATTACTGGTGTCATTCTAAGGGGATCCAATGTCTGTCTGCCTGGGATGACATGCTTGACAAGCCACGCTGCTTCAAGGGCGACTTGCACCTGTCACCCCTGGGCTTCCGGATATTGGCAAAGGCTCTTGCCACCCCCATAGTGCCTTTTTTAGGCAAGGCTCAAATGATAAACCTACTGCCCTAGAAAACAAAAATGGAGAAAAACTAAGGGTAATACTGCTCAATGCCAGAAGTCTAAACCTCAAGATGCACGCCCTCGAAGCCCTCCTCAGTATGGAGAACATCGATGTTTGTGCTGTGACTGAAACCTGGTTCAAGGCTCCTGAAAGCACCCCAGCACTATCATGTTATACCTCATATCATGCGTTCCGGCCCTAAAATCCGGACCGAACTACAAAAGGAGGGGGTGTATCCATATTCATAAAGGATACCCACACCTCCAGGTTAGTGGCAACGCACGAAGCATCCGAGACCATCCAGGTGCAATTAACCATAGGTAAAACTGCCCTACAGTTTGTAACATGCTACAGACCACCTTCTCAAACTCAGGAAACCCACACAGCCTTCCTGAAGACACTGGAGAGTATAAATGTCTCTCCAAACACCATCATATTGGGTGACTTCAACTACCCAAACATAGACTGGGAACATTACTCAAGCCCCAACACCCTAGCCCAAAGGTTCCTTGAGTTCATAAACTCAAATGCTATGGAACAACTAGTCACCATTCCCACAAGAGGAGAAAATATACTAGACCTGATCATCACAAACATGGGGACAAAATGCTCCACACCAGAAGTATATCCCTCATTGGTGAGATCAGACCATAAATTAATCTCACTGGAGATCCACATCCCGGCCCCACCCAGCAAAAAAGAACACAGTGGAGACCTTCTCAAAAGCAACGTTCACACTTCTTAAGACTGGCGTGGTATCCTTCAAGGCCCCGAGCCAGTGGAAACCACAACCCACGCTGCTGAAACCCTTACAAATGCCTTCTACGAGCACCTCCAGGAATGTATGGATCAAGCAATCCCTAATAAAATCAAGACCCTTTCCACCAAAGGCAGGCACCCAGTCTGGTGGACTCCAGCCATAAACAAACTCTACAACAAGAGGAGAAAGCTACTACATGACAGAGCAAAATCCCTAAATGGGAAGGCATTTCTGATCAATACTAGCAAAAAACTACGATCACTCATAAAATCATCCAAGGCCAACTTTGAGAGAAAAATCGCTAATGACACAAAAGACAATCATAAAGCCTTCTTTAGCTATGTTAGAAACCTGGGTGGAAACTCCCAGATATGCTCAGAATTAGTCCAAAATTATAAAAAAATCACTGAACCCACAGACATTGCCAACATACTGGCAGACAGGTTCAGTGCAAATTCTCCCTCCCCAAAAGGAGAAATATTTATCCCACCAGAGTCTAGCCTCCAAAACATCTCAGATGCCCAGGTGAGAGCTGCTCTCTCTAAAGCAAAAAACACAGCATCAATGGGACCTGATGGTGTCCCTGGCTGTGTGCTACATGAACTCAATGAGGAACTAAACCCACACATAAGGCTGCTGTTTAATCTTAGCCTTACTACAGGATACGTACCCAAAGAATGGTGTATGGCAACTGTGGTCCCACTCCACAAAGGCGGTGCTTCTACGGACCCTGGAAATTACCGCCCCATAAGCTTGACGAGCCTTGTCTGCAAAGCTATGGAGAGGATCATAATGGAACTCATAAATAAAGACATTGGGGACCTACAGACACTGGATCCTACCCAATTTGGCTTTGTCAAGGGCAGATCCTGCCTCTTGAACTTGGTCGACTTTTTCGAAACAGTCACTAAGGCCATTGATGAGGGTAAGGCAGTTCACACAGCCTACCTTGACCTAGCAAAAGCATTCGACACAATACCCCACTCGGGCATCATAGAAAAGCTCACCAGCTTAGATGTAAACCCATATGTCACAAGATGGGTTGCAAACTGGCTCAAGGACAGAACACACAGGGTTAGAGTTGCTGGTGCCATGTCAGACTCTAAGCCAGTCACGGCGGTGTCCCACAGGGCTCAGTCCTGGGCCCCTCTTGTTCGGCATTTATTTTTCTGAAGTGCAGGCAAACATAGGGGATTGTGGCTGACAAAATTTGCAGATGACTGCAAACTGGGCACCATAATTGACACTCCATCAGACACAGACATCCTCCAGAAAGGTCTCATAGAAATGGATAACTGGTGCCAGTGCCATGGCCTTAAGCTAAATGCCAAAAAATGTATAGTCATACCCTTTGGGAAAAACAAGGTAACCCCTAATTACCACATAGGTGGTAATCCATTAAACACGGAAGAAGTTATCAGGGACCTGGGGACCCAAGTTGACAGTAACCTCTCTTTTGACACTCACATTGCCAAGTGGTTAGGAAGACCTTCTACATTGCCCACCTGATCATGAAGGGATTCACATCCAGATCAGAAGAGGTCATTGTACCCCTGTACTCTTCACTTATCAGACCAATGATTGAGTACAACGCCCCATTCGGAATGTACCTTACCCGACACCTGCAGCAGTTGGAAAGACCCCAAAAGTTCCTCACCAAAAGGATAAAGGGGCTCAAACATATGTCATACGATGCCCGACTGAAGAAACTCCAGCTCTATTCAGTCGCATACTGTCTGCTCAGAGGTGATCTGTGCCTGACATACAAGGCCATGTCCAACCCGGAATTAATGGACATGCTCCACCTCAAAAAATCCAAATCCACCAGAGCCACGAGAGCAAGAGACTTAAACCTCAACACGGATATAAATAGGATGTGCTGGAGGGACAGATTCATCACCGAGAGACTCCCTAAACTATGGAACAGAATCCCAGTCCATGTGAGGCAGAGCCGCTCACTGACTCTGTTCAAGAGAAATCTTGACGAGTGGATGGGAGATCGTAGGTTTACCCCGGGAATCATCTCTGTATCACTGCTGGACAGAGGCACAGCAAACTAATGGGTATAGTATTCTCATCCTAAGGGGTGGTGAAAGCCACACACACTCTGGCTAGGCTTATAAATGCCCTAGGGCAGATAGCCTAGTATGAACCTATGAACCTATGAAAGTTTAGTGTGTATTGTTTTGTAGTGTTGAATCTGCTGGAAGGATATGCCCACCCCCACTTACTCACCCACACTCACAGGCCCTTTACTGCTTAAGGTGAAGCTGCATTAGCACTTCTGAATATTTCACTCTTATCAGTGTAATATATCCCTGGAAAGACATTAAAAAGCCCATAATTATAAAAATAGATGCTGTGACCCAAGTCAAGTATTTAGCGTTCGGACACCTTGTCCCTGTATCCATGAACATTCTACCTCACTGATTGTTTATGGTGGTAAACCATCGGGGAGGATTCTTCCCGCTCCGTTTGCTTCATTCACTCCGCTCCCCTGGCCTTTCCCCATATCCCACCCTCTCCAGCACCTCTACTCTTATCCTAAGCAAACCACACCCCCTCATTCCTATGATCCAATTAAATACAACTCTACCTTGTCCACACCCACATGTCATGCACAACTTACTTTCAGCCAAACTTATCTGCTCTCTTTTACATCCATCACCTTGCATTCTCATGCCCTCTACTATAATTCTTTGTATCTTACTCTACTTTACCATCGCAATACAATCACCACCTCAAACTATCTTACATTATCTCCAGGCTTACCACCTTCTCTTGTACTATACACACAAACTAACATTGCACCCATAATTTTACCACTGATTAATCACATCTCCCCCACCCATCCTTATCACAAACTACAAGGCAAAACACCTAACCACATTGTCGAAGCCCACTCAAGAAGTTTCCAACCCTACCTTCAGCTGCACACATATCACATGATAACATAATCTCTATTTACACCTGATATTACATTCAAACACACAAATTCCACTTTTACTATTTAAACCCACTATCACAGTAAACATGCTCCGCCTAACTTGCCTAGCCTCATTACTCTTAATTCTCTATCTCACTACAGCTGTATCTTCGCATACCCCAACACACCAACGCATATCAACAACCTCCTCTAACCCCCTCCCCAATAAACAACACAGCTTCTCATGTATCTCCTCCCAGCTTTTCCCCTATACACTCCCATTCTACGCAAGCCACAAACTGGCCTCCTCGCCTCCTATGAAACCACATTTGAGACCAGTAACATCACCTATGTATAAAAAATACTTCCCATGGTACCCATTCCTCATTTCCTATCTACTCAAATGTGGAGACATACACCCTAACCCTGGCCCACCCTCTAATCCTAACCATAAGAGTAACCCCAAAGATTTAAATATACTTATTCTGAACCTTAGAAATATATGTAATAAAATTGCCCCCCTGCATGCCTGGATTGATCAAAATAAACCTGACATACTAGCCCTTACCAAAACATGGCTATACCCCAGTCTAAAAGACTCAGAAATAATACCTCCAAACTTTGCAATAACTAGAAGAGAAAGATCTAAAAACAGGGGGGAGGGATAGCACTTCTATATCCCTCTACGTTCAACATCACACCCTACACCAGTAATATACCCATCTTTTCCAATGCTGAGGTACTAATCTCTTTTTTTGAACCTCAACATATCAAAAATAATTTGTATAATATTAATATGTATCCCACCAGGTAACAACATACCAGTGTTGGAAAATATTTTATCCTGGGCATCCCAAACAATAAACCTTGAAACAATAATCTTTGGAGACATAAATATAGATTGGCAAATCATAGCTTCCAACTCCCTCACAAATAGTATAAATCTGTATGGCTTTTCTCAGCTTCTCAAGGCTCCAACAGCATACAGCAAAGATCTTGCCTGCCAATCCACCTTAGACTGGATTCTAGTATCCCACCCTGCTAATTACCCCTCTTCTGGTACACTGCCAAGCTCCCCTGAGTGATCATCTACCAGCTTACTCCCTTAGAACAAACTCCCAACAACTAGGAGTCCACACTATAAAATCAGTTAGGAACTCAATTTTTGTCAGCATAAATTCAACAATCTCCTACAGGAAATAGACTGTACACCCCTTAAAAAACTACCCCTTAATGCTGCTGTACTATACTTTAATAACACCTTACTTCACATACTTCATACGCTAACTCCCATTCGTATGAAAAGAATCAAAAAGAACTCAGCACCGGGGCTCTCTAAGGAATGTAAACATCTGATGAAGCAAAGGGACCTAGCCTGGTCAACCTGGAAACAAAACAAAAATGAACAAAATCATGTTAATTTCAAAACACTGTGTAACAAAGTGCCAAAACTAATCAACAGAGATAAGAAGTCATATTATTCCCAGCTTCAACTCCAGCATAAAATCAACCCCAGTAAATGTTGGCACTCCATGTCTTTTCTACTTAACACTGGAAGAAATGGAGAGCACACTTTATCACCTGATATTCCTCCATCACAAATAGCCAAAAACTTTAACAAGGACTTCATAAAATCAATTTTGGATCTATTAACTAACACCCTTAATGCTGGACCCCCCACTCCCATCAAGCTATTCAGACACCAACCCCAGACCATCAATTACTTATAACCCTGTCATTATTAACCCCCCTATTCAATAAAATGCCATACAAACCACATTCTCATTTCAGCCCATACCCACTGACCATTAAGAAACTGCTACAAAAATTAAAATGCTGATCTACCTCAGCTGGCAATCTCCCACCATACTACCTCAAACTGGCTCTTAACTCAGTCATCTGTCCAATCAATAACCTTATAAATAGGTCTTTATCTGAATCAGATGTACCTACCATATGGAAACAACCTCACATCACTCCCATCCACAAAGGAGGCAACTCTTTTGATCTCTCCAATTTCCATCCTATATCCATCTTGTCACACATATCCAAAATTCTCAAGAGAGGTATCCATCAGCAGGTAATGCAATATTTTAACCAAAACCCAGCATGGCTTCCGACCTAGCCACAACATATCTACAGCCCTATTATCTTTTACAGACACCATGAACAAGGCCAGAGATGCAGGATGCTATACAGCCTCAGTTTTCCTTGAGCTCTCCAAGGCCTTTGACACAGTGTCTCACTCGTTACTTTTGAACATGCTGTCTAACTTAGGCTTCTAACATAACACAGTAAAATGGTTTTAGAGCTACCTCAAGGATCGTAAATAAGCAGTGAAATGGTCCAATGAACTCTCACTCTTTCTCCACAACCCTACTGGAGTCCCTCGAGGCTCCATCCTAGGACCCCTACTCTAAAACATTTTCACAAACAACTTTCACACTGGCTGTCATCCTGGGACCCTCATTCAATATGCTGATGATTCCACCATAATCTGTACTGCTCAATCACTACCAGAACTATTCTCAAAAACACAACGGTCCTTTACTGCAGTCAAATACTTGCTAGGAAATGCCTAACTTTTTCTTAATCTAAAGAAGACAAAACTAGTACGCTTTCATCCCCAAAACACCTCCCCTTTCACTGATCATTTCAACATCATTGCATCTGACAACACTGTCATAGAAATAGTGCAGGAAACCAAACTTTTAGGTGTTATCATTGACAATAAACTTTAATTTGATACCCATATATAGCAAAATGTAAAGAAAACTCCTCAACAACTGGGACTCTTATATAGAAACAAACATTATTTTACTGCAGCAACCAAAGCTACCCTTGCAAAAACATTTTTACTTCACTCCCTTCTTCATGGTACCCCTGTCTTAACTAACTACAAACTTCTACACTAAGCAAGATGGAACAGTGCTACAACAAAGTTACAAAGTTTGCCATAAAATCTGAGGGTAATGCTACTCAATGCCAAAAGTCTAAACCTCAAAATGCCTGCACTTGAGGCACTCTTCATTATGGAGAAAATTGATATATGTGCAGTAACAAAAACCTGGTTTAAGGCTCCAGAGAGTACCCCAGCACTACCAGGCTACAACTCATACCATACATTTTGGCCACAGAACCCAAACCGAAATACAAAAGGCGGGGGAGTATCCATATTCTTCAAAGATGCCCACACCTCCAGGTTAGTGGCACAGCACAATGCTTCAGAGATCATCCACGTGCAACTAAAAATGGGAAAAACTGCAATTCAAATTGTAGCTTGCTACAGATCACCCACCATGTCCCAGGACCCCCATTCCGCATTTCTCGAAACACTGGGAAACATAAAGGTCCTACCAAACACCCTAATATTGGGTGATTTCAATTACCCAAAACATTAAATGGGAGGACTACTCAAGCACTAAATCCCTTGCCTGACTTTTCCTAGAATTTATAAACTCAAATGCCATGGTTCAACTGGTCACCACTCCCACCAGAGGTGACAACATATTGGACCTGGTCATCACCAACATGGGTGACCGGTGTTCCACACGAGAGGACAACCCCTCACTGGTTAGATCTGACCATAAACAAATCACTTTGGATATCCATATTCCGCCCCCAACCCCGGACAAGAAAACCACCGTGAAAAACTTTTCAAAAGCAAACTTCACATTACTTAAGACCGAGGTGGAAAGTTTCAAAGTCCCCATGCTGAAGGATAACACTGTCCAAGCTGCAAAATCCTTTACAAATGCATTCTACAGGCAGCTGCAAGAATGCATGGATCGTGCCATCCCAAGCAAAACCAAGACTCACTCCTCCAAGAAAAGGAAACCAGCCTGGTGGACTCCTGCCATAAACAAGCTATACAATTGAAGGAGGAAACTAGTACAGAAAAGAGTAAAATCCCAAGAAGGGAAGATATCCCTGATCAGTATCAGCAAGAAACTATAATCCCTCATAAAAATCTTCCAAGGTGAGCTTTGAAAGAAAAAATGTCAAGGACTCCAAAGATAACCACAAGGCATTCTTTAGCTATGTCAAGAATCTAAGTGGAAATGCTCAGATCTGCTTGGTGTTAGTGCAGAATGGCACAAAATACACTGAGCTGACCGATATAGCCAACATCCTGGCAGACAGGTTCAGCGGAAACATCACCCCCCTCTCACCCCCAAAAGGGCCCATAACCATACCAGAAGACTGTAGAGTCCCTGAAATCACAGACACTCAGGTTAAAACAGCCCTCTCCAAAGCCAAAAACACAGCATCAATGGGACCGAACGGTGTCCCAGGCTGCATCCTACATGAGCTCAAAGACAAACTAACCCCTCACCTAAACACACTGTTCAAACTCAGCCTTTCCACAGGCTACATACCCATAGAGTGGTGCACAGCAATGGTTGATCTGCTCCACAAAGGTGGAGCCACAACAGACCCCAGGAGCTATCGCCCTATAAACATGACTAGCTTGGTCTGCAAGGCTATGGAGCGCATCATCATGGAACTCATTAACAGAGACATTGGGAACCTCCAAACACTGGACCCTACCCAGTTTGGCTTTGTTAAGGGAAGATCATGCCTCCTAAACCTGGTGGACTTCTTTGAGACAGTTACCAAGGCTATAGACAAGGGAAAGGTGGTACACACAGCCTACCTAGACCTCGCTAAGGCCTTCAACACCATTCCCCATTCTGGTATTATAGACAAGCTCACCAGCCTGAACATAAACCACTACATCACAAGATGGGTTGCCAACTGGCTCACAGACAGAACCCACATGGTGAGAGTTGCGGGAGCTAGGTCTGACTCTAAACTGATTACAAGTGGCGTTCTCCAGGGCTCAGTCCTAGGACCCCCTCCTGTTCGGCATATACTTCTCAGAGGCACAGGAATGCACAGGAGGACTATTGCTGACCAAGTTCACAGATGACTGCAAACTAGGTGCTAAAATTGACTCTCTGGCTGGCACAGACATCCTCCAAAAGGGTCTCACTGAGAAGAATACCTGGTGTCAAAATCATGGCCTCAAGCTAAATGCCAAAAAGTGCATAGTCATCCCTTTTGGAAAAAAACAAAGTACCCACAAACTACCACATAGGTGGTAGTCCCTTAAATATGGAAGACGTAATAAGGGATCTGGGGACCCAAGTAGATAGTAATCTAACCTTTGATAATCACATTGCCAAAGTGGTTAGAAAATCCTTCTACGTGGCCCACCTAATCACAAAAGGGTTTGCATCCAGATCAAAAGAGCTAATTGTGCTTCTCTACTCATCACTCATCAGACCCATCATAGAGTACAATGCCCCATTTGGGATGTACCTTACAAGACACCTGCAACAGCTGGAAAGACCACAGAAGTACCTCACCAAGAGGATCACTGGCCTCAAACAGATGCCCTATGCAGATCGACTGAAGAAACTCCAGTTGTACTTGGTTGCATACCGCCTACTCAGAGGTGATGTCTGCCTGACATACAAGGCCATGTCCAACCCAGAATTGATGGACATGCTCCACCTAAAGAAAACCTTATCCTCTCGAGCCACACGCTCTAGGGATCTAAACCTCACCACAACGATAAATAGGACATGCTGGAGGGATAGATTCCTGTCCCAGAGACTTCCCATGCTTTGGAAGAAGAAGATCCCTATCTACATTAGGGAGAGCTCCTTGCTAACACTCTTCAAAAGAAACCTTGACGAGTGGATGGGAAACAAAAAGTTTATCTCGGGGATAACTTCAGTGGGTCTGCTGGACAGAGGCACAGGGAACTAATCTAAGGGGGCGGCGAAAGCCAACTCGTTCTGGCTAGGCTTATAAATGCCTTCAGGCAGACAGCCTAGTACCAACCTATGAACCTATGAACCTATGAACAAACTGTAAATATCCTACACACCACTGTAAACCACTCCTAGAATTAAAGTGGCTTGAACTCCCCAACAACTTGCCTTTATTCAGTTATCCACGTTGCACAACCTTATTTTCAAGCCTACTGCCTGCCCTGCACTAGCCAATCTAGTCACACCTTACACACCAAATCGATCAGGAAACAAAAATCTCTTGGTTATCTCAAAACCCACAAGAAAACCAGGTCACTCTCTGTATTCATACTCTATCTCTATACTTTGGAATTCACTACATCTAGCTACCAGGTCTATACCTAGCCTAACTCATTTCAAAGCCTCTTTAAAAAAGTCATCTCAAAAACACATAGCGCTACTCCTGCATAAAACCTGCCTAATGCTCAAGTCTTCCTCTTCTTCCCCACTAGCCTCATCATCCTCTTCTGTCACATTTCAATCCCTCACAGACTGCATGATCCTAATGCTCTTCTAGCTCCTCCTATTTTTCTGTACCATATCTTTAAACTACTGCTCAGGCTTTATTGCTTCTATTCTTCTTAACTCTCTCTCACTACCTGTCTGCATTATTAACTTTCTGACTGCTATTTTCCTAAATGAAACACATTCTGTTTTTCATATACTATAATAGTCAATGTCACACAATGCACTACCTACGTACTATTTTTTTGGGCACTATATACATCATGTATGGTGAGAGTCACTATTATTATCTGTAATGATTGAACTCTATAGAATTGTTTAGATATGTAGTAATATGTTGCAACATCTTGTAACATAGTTTTTTCTTTCAAATTATTTTTTGTATAGTATTTGTAATATAATCTTTATTGTATTGGATTATACTGTATTTGTATTGTACTGTATGTGGAGCTTTTCTCCCAGGCCTCTGCTGAAAATGGGTTCTGTACACCCAGTCAGACCACCCTGGTAAACAAATGTCAAATAAATAAATATGATATATAACTATCTGGCTAAAAAAAGCACTGAGCCACTTAGAATATAATAAAGATGATAACATTATTAGTAATGCTTTTAAATCAGGAGATATAGAAACACTTCAGGAAAACATATCTTTAAGTTAAATACTTGTATGTAGAATGCATGTACTGATATATTATACTGGACAGTGAAGCTCTTGCTTTGAACAGTGTAAATGAGAGTTGCAGACCATGAGCATTAGGACTGAGCTGACATGCATTCATTTAGACAGAATACTGAGAAACAAATTGCAAAAATATTTGTTGAAAGAATTGTATTTCAATATAATTCTTCTTGCACCATTTCTTCCCTTAGTTAACATGATTCATTTTCAAAATTTGTAAAAAAAAAAAAAAACAATGTCCTGCCAATGCATTATGGTATGTGTTTGGTATCTTCTTAAATACATTCAGGGGGCTTTCTGTGTTGCATTGCATATAGATTGTCCCTATCTTTGATGAGAAATTTTTATGTACAATAGGCTCAGTAATGCTTTTGAATGTACCCTATGTGTTCTCAGCTCCTTATGCTCAACATGCATTGACAATACATTGGTTTCATACATCTCAACCTCTTAGTGTGAGAAACCTGGACAGAGCCATACATAATGGGGCAAAGGCCCAAAAGTAGGGACGATTTTTACATATTCTTCTTACAATTATAGAAAGTAGATAGAATAACACGTTTTGCATTATCGTGAATGTTCTGAAGGGAATGAAGTCTGAAACTCAAATATCTGTCAATATTTTCTGACTTTAATCCTCATCAATTTCTAAATGATTGACCAGAAAAAAACAACATTTTATTAGAAACAGATTGAAAATATGAGGCAAAAATCTGGACATTCTGCAAAAATCTGGACAGTTGAAAGGTATGATTGTGACATATATGGTCTGCAACTATACATATCAAGTATGTTATCACATTGTTTGTTGCACAGTAGGATGTGGTCTCAAGGACTCCTTCAGGGGTTCTACCATTCTCTTAACTGCCTTACTCTCCCAACCATAATAAGTTGAGATGGCCAACACAGCTCAGTTCATCTATGTGCACCTACCCCTATAGCTCCAACTTTGATACCGGCACAGTGGTCAGCAATGTCCCATATGGGAATGCTAGTTGCCCTAGCAAGCTCCCACTTAAAAAACATATTATTAACATTCTGCAGTTTTACTGATGCTGTATTTGTTAGCACAACTATGCAATCTTACCGTATTTACTACTTTTATTAGACATTTCTTTAGTTCTTTCCTGTCCTAAAAGTTCTATAAAATTTCCCCTTCATCTCTCTTATTAATATCACTCTTTACAATACACGACTTGCTCACACAAGAGAGAAAGAAAACAAAACAAATATTTTGCAGTGATATGCTTTCCCTACCAATGTATGCATTTCTTGATGTATGGTTTCTACTCACACAGTTGCACTAATTGCTTTATTTATATAATTTTTATTTATTTTCCTGTACGATTAACTTTGCATGTATTTTCAATACATTGTATATTTGATTGGAGTCTTTCTTCTCAGACCTCATCTGAAAAAAGACTAATTGTAGCCTAGCCAGAGCTTCCTGGCAAATCAAATCAAATCAAATCAAATAAATAACAAGTTGCACTATTTACTTAATATTATTTGTTTGTTGGGAAAGTTTCAGTAAGCAGACCTGTTTGTATGGGACACACTCTGCCTTACACATACTGAATTCTGCAGCCTTGATAGGTATAACCTATCCTTATGTGTACAACCTGTTTAGGAATATTCAAAAAAATGTCAGGCTCACTTGTAACTAATGGCAAGCACTAGAAAAAGCACATTATCTGCTCCTTGACCCTGCTTATTATTAAAAATAACAGCAAGAAAAGTTTTGAGTAATAGACCACAAATATTTGTTTTAAAAAGGAAGACATGACCTGTAACATTCTGTCTACACGTGCAAAATATCAGCTACTGTGCAAGCAAAATCTTTCACTGCCTTTCACAATCCATCTCTTGCTCAGCTAAAGTTGGCATTTAACTACATTTTTTTTCAAACTAAAAGTGTTTTAAATATTAGATGGTCAATGTGTTATTTCAGAGAGGAACAGAAAATACTAAATGTGATGACAGAGCATCATTTTAACTGTTAGCTGTTAACCATAAGACCACCATATCCTATAAGGTCCAAAATATCATCACAGAGGGCTGCCACAATCCTGGAATACTACTCTGAACCTAGTTTCACATCTATCCCTAGCATGATTTCATTATGGGAGTGAGAGTATACCTAAGATATGGTAGACATCATGTCAAAGAGAACAGGTAATGGTGGTTCAGGCACATGTTCAGGAAATCAGAAGTCAAAGTGTTGAAGAAGATATGGAAGAGAGAGGAAGAATGCAAGAAGAATTGAGGGTGTATATCAAAGTTATGGATGAATTGTGTTAGAACACCTGAGACAGTCAGGCATGACTGTCAAAGAACGTAGGAAGATGGCACTGAATTGAGAGGTATGATGGCAATTGATGTGATACCCTGTCCCAATGTAAAAAAATGGGAAAAAGGAGGTTGCTGTTGATGATGATGATGATATAAAATTTGTCACATGTTGTATGACACACTATGCCATGTACAGGTAGTACGATTCATAAAAGTTCTTTATTAATTATCACAATTACCTATGCATGATTTAGCCTAAAGTGGCCCGAAAATATTGTATAGGACTTAAGGTTCTCTAGATATACACCTGACCCCATACTGCCACCTGTATGTTGACCATACTTTTGCATATATGATGAGTGAAACAATGTCATGTGTACAGTATTAAGAATGGGATAAAACGTGTGGCATTATGTTGTGCCTTGTACCTATGATGCAAGTGCATTCTCTTAAAAAATATTTAAAGTCATCCATTGAGAAGCTTAGCCAAATTTCTCATCTGCTCCAGAGCACTGTCTGGTTAAGTGACTTATCTATTGCCTGACAGTAAGAAAATGAAGGCTAACAGAGTGAAAAGCTAGGCGAGGAAGCAGCTTGTTAACGTCTGATAGCATTAATCTTCTTTACTGTCTGCCAGACTGCTCAGTTACCAAAATAAAGTACCACTGACTTAGATGGATAATGCCAGTGAATAGTACCAAAATAAAGTACCACTGCCTTGGATGGGTAATACCACTGAATAGTACCAAAATAAAGTACCTTTGATGTAGATGGATAATACCACTGAATATTACCAAAATAAAGTACCCCTGACTTAGATGGATAAAACCACAGAATAGTTCCAAAATAAAGTATCACTGACTTAGGTGGATCTTCTTCTTTTGGCTTTTCCCAGTTAAGGGTTGCCACAGCAGATCATATGTCTGCTCATGAGTGGAATTGGAGTTTTACAGTGTCAAATTGCCAGCCCGGCACCCAGCCTTCTACAGAAGGCACACACACTCATGCCTGGGGCCAATTTTGAGTGTCCAATCCACCTACAGCATGTCTTGGGATGGGGGAGGAAATCAGAGCACCCAGAGGAAACCCACGTGACCACAGAGAGGGCATACAGACTCCACACAGAAGGCACCCCAGTCGAGGATTGAACCGGAGAACCTCTTGCTATAAGGCGACAATGCTAACCGCTGCACCACCGTGGCCGCCCTACCGACTTAGATGGATAATACCACTAAATATTACCAAAATAAAGTACCACTGATGTAGATGGATAATACCAGTGAATATTACCAAAACAAAGTACTACTAACGTAGATGGATAATACCACTGAATAGTACCAAAATAAAGTACCACTGACTTAGATGGATAATACCACTGAATAGTACCATAATAAAGTATCATTGACTTAGATGGCTAATACCACTGAATAGTACCAAAATAAAGTACCACTGACTTAGATGGATAATACCACTGAATATTATGAAAATAAAGTACCACTGACTTAGATGGATATTACCACTAAATAGTACCAAAATAAAGCATCACTGACTTAGATGGATAATACCACTGAATATTACCCAAATACAGTACCACTGACATAGTACTGTAAAGGTAAATCAGTTATAGACCTCTCTAATTTCTCATTAGCCTACACAGCTTGAGAATTTTCAGAGGTCTGTGCTGGAATCTGATATGGTTTAGCAACTTGTTGTAGCATGCTACCAGATATGTAGCCATCTTAATTTAAACACATTCTCTACACATTCCACATCCAGAACTCTCCCATGGCTTTTATATGCAGTTGTATATTCTTTAATTTCAGTTTTACTCCCCTGACCCTTCAAGAAGACATATCCCTACAATTACTACTCTGTGGAAGAAAACACAGAAGTCATCAGCCCTCTATAATCTAGTAATTTACTCTTGCTCTAACATTACAAGCTAAACAATTATCTTACTTAATACTGGGCTTTTTAATCACACTTTTCTTCTTCCTCATTCCCTAAGCTACTGTTTTCCATAAAGTAAATATAACGGTAAATAAAACATTGTATTTGGCAAAACTCTTTCGTAATTATAAACTGAAACAATAATCTTTCTCTGCAGTTGTCTTCTTAACCTTCTATAAATTATCTACTATGTTCCTTAATGATTCATGCCAGTCATCAGCTACTGCTTTTCCATAATCTTTTACATAATCTCTCTTGTATTAACTTTCTTTAGGCAAATGTGTATCTAATCAATATGTATATATTCTTTATGCATTATGCGTATTTTTATTATGATGATGCTTTGGAATGTTAGTTGTTGTTGTTGTTGTTGTTGTGTCTTTCGTCTTTTCCCGGTTAGGGGTCGCCACAGCGGAACTCCGGTCCACTAATGATGGGTAGTAGATTTTTTCATGCTGGCTTGCCGAGTTAGAAACAAGCTAGGCATTAATTTCATTTAAGACTACTGAAAAAGTCTGTCTATTGTTAAAAAAAAAATGTGAAACGTCTTTGTTACAACTCTATACTGGTTTGGGAACTGCAGAGCAATACAATTAAAATGTTCTGACCATTTATCAGTAAACGATGCTTGCAAATGTAATGCTGTTGCTAGGATGCAAGCAGAGTACTTCTGTAAGCAAAACATTTTGTCGTATAAAAAGAAATAAACAATGAATCATGGTCCCACAGGAGAAACCATACTAACAATATTTTAAGGCAGTGTATTACAGTAAAAATTAAACATCTAAACCTATTAACATAGCATATTTTGTATGCTCCTAGGGGTATACATACAACCATCATATGTGTAAAATAAGATAAAAATAAATTATTAAAACAGTACATATACAACAGAAGTTGCAAATCAACAGCAATTTCTGCATTTGTGTTCTATAAACTGTGCTTCCTGTTCAGGTATTTATCCCTGTTCAGGTATTTATGCAACTTACCAGAATATTTAAGAGATTTAAATATACCCTGAGATTATTTTTTTTCTACTCAGTACATGCAAGCTAAGTATTACAGAATTGACATACTTTACCGAATAATGCAAACTTAGCTAGTGATTGACAGACATTCAGCAAAGGCTAGTTAAGTATTAAGGAAATAAGTCATTTAGATGTTTAAATATCTGGTACCTGGGTGTGGAAAGCAGGCATGAAAACCACTCAGTCAGAGAATGTTATATCAGGAGGATATATACTGTGCATGCCATCTGAACAGATTGATTCATATGACCACTGGACCATCAGATAAGTGAATAAACCTCTCTTAGCATAAAAATGATACATTTGTTAAACAAATTAAGCTAGAAATGAACATCAGGCAAGTGAGGCAGGGGTCCAAATAAAGGTGTAGATTCCAAAACATAGTTCAGTGTGAGGTAGGCAGGAGGGATTAGAATTGAGTAAAAAGAGCATAAACATGACTCAAGGAAGAGTAAGTATCACAAAGGTTACACGTGTCCATGACTGCATAGCATGGAATTATGTAACACATTTTTAAATTGATCAGGATAGGGTGGAAATTCCAGGATAACAATGTGAACACAGTTGAAAAACAGCTTTACATGTGCCATGGCTGATACAATAAATACGTCTGAAATAACAACATAACTATATAGAGGTGCTGGCTGCAAATAATGGACAAATCAGGCATTTAAATATATATATATATATATATATATATATATATATATATATATATATATATATTTATATTTATATTTATATATATAAAACAGAGTCTAGCAAGAGAAGAAGATAGCATTAGTGTAGCTCCAAATGCAAACTGCTATTATATACTGTCCTGACAAGCACGGAGGAACTCAACAAATAACCAAAGGATATGGACACTCTAATCACATTGTGCGATATGTACCAATGCGAAGTAGACCCAATGGGAACTTATGGATAACCCTTAATATTATAGATCAAAATGTATGTTTGATCACAGATAGCTCATCATCTGTGTTTGTGACAAACACAAAAGCAAGATAAACAAAGACCATATGACATCACAGTATGCAATGAAACTAGACGTCTAATGCAGAACTATCCAAAAATGCATGACTCTCTGTTAGTGCAACATAATACTTCTATGCCCCATTGGTGGTCAGGCTATAACAACTTAGGAAAAGCTTAGTACTTCTTAAACAGGGCCTTTTATCAGTCTGCATGTAGATTACATTCTCTTAACATGTCTGGGCATCCTGAATATTCTTCCAAGACTTATGTGGTTGTATTATTCCTGTCTTATGTTATCATGCTTGGAAATTAATGCATATAAGGCCATGGTGTTACCCTTTATTTTTTTCTTAGATATATAACATGAGGCAGGACTTTCATTTCAGCTTGATCGACAGAAGCATGAAGTACCTAAAGATCTGCATCTTATCAGACAACCTAAATCAGTATAATTAGCCCTTTGATAGCAACTTGTGACACTGAAGTTTTCAAATCATTTTCATAAAGGCAAAGGACCACTCTTATTAAGGCTATATTTTTCTCAGATCATATATCCCTACATACAATTATCCACCCTGGGACATATGACATAAGTAAATGGGCTAACAGATTAGCCAGGTGGTCTGGATACCTCCTAGACTTAGTCATTCTGTGGAGACTAGCTATGAACACGTTTTCTATTAGTCTACAGTTTCCCCATCCAAAGCTGTGTTTGAAAGACATGTACTTAAATATTTTACATTGCTATTAAATTTTGTTTATTCTGCTCAGTAGAAATAACAAGATCTTAGGGCAACACAAATACATGTTTTATGGAGGGTTGCTGAGTAAATGATGTTAATGTGTCTTCTTTTTTTTTTTTCCATAATAAATTTTTATTGAAATATATTTTCCAAAAACATTACAAAAATACAATAAACATCACACACATAATACACTATAACTACTACAAACCATTTATACAATATCTACATGAAATGCTTCCTATATTTAATATATTCCTAAAATCAGTATCATGCTAATATAATATTGAAGACCTTTTCCCATATTTTCGGGTTATTAATATTTTTGTTAGTTTGTTTCAGAAGTAATTTATGTGCTAGTATATGCTTTATAGCCACAAGCTTAAAATTATTCCATGATGTCTTATGTGGTTCTAGCCAATTTGTGGCTATATAGAGTTTCATCAGCAAAAAAATATTCATACAAATAATAGTTTGCGATCTGGAAAGCTCTCTTGGAGGAATGTGTAGAATCATAAATTCCCATGACAGTGTAGAACTTTGATAACCCATCTTTTGCAGTTGTACTTTAAGAGAGTTCCGAAGTTTTATATACGAATTTACAACTCCAGAACATATGAAGAAGATCCGCTGTTTGATCTGCACAGTATGGACAAATTGGAGAATTCCTAGGGTTAAATTTATGTAATCTAAGATGTGTGTAATATGCATTGTTCCAAATCATCAGTTGCGTGTACATCAGTTTTTGAAAAGAAACTGATTTCCTAGTTATATCAATTGCTTTTAATATCTGATTGTCTGTTACTGTTACTTTTTTACCCAATACTCTGAAAGCAAAATTTTGTCCTGAAATTTCAAATCCTTAATTAATTTATATGCAGTTGCTATAAATTTAGTGTCTTGTTGGATAGCTTGCCACAATTCAGAGCACTTATCCACAAATCCAGCTGCAGGTTTAAAGTTCCTAAAGTAGCTCAAGGCAAGTTCTTTAACTTGTCTCATTATAACAATGTAACTTCTAGGTAGATTCATTTCCTGTCTAATTTGTAAAGTCGATAAGTCAAGTTTATTAAAAACATCAAATAGAGTCAGATTAAGTATTAATGGAAATTTGCTGAGATCGATCAGCTGATTATTTAGTTTAAAATTAGGATTCCTGTGGAAAGGTTGAAGAACCATCATATATTGCAATAAATCTACGGACTGAAATAAAGTTTTCAAAGATGAGACACAGGTTATTATGTGGTCCATGACCCCATATTTTATCAGACTAATTTTGTCCATAAAGGGCAATGCTTTAGGATTTATATTCCTATCCAAAATATGCTTATGATTCAAGACCACCCAAGTTGGTATCCATTTTGTATTCGTTACATCATAATTAGCAATTCTTAAAATTTTATTAGCATTTACAATCAAATAATATGCTTCAAAGTTTGGTAGCTCAAGTCCCCCTCTTGTTTTAGGGGTCATTAATTTCTCATAAGATATTCTAGTTCTTTTGGGTTCCAGATAAATTTAGCTAGATCTTTATGCATTTGTTTAAAAACTGTTTTTGAAATTGATAATTGGGCAGACCTAAATATGTATAACATTCGTGGTAGTATATTCATTTTCACTATTGATACTTTTGCTAATACCGGTAGTTTTAAATTCTTCCATCTGTCACAATCAGCTATTATGTGTTCCCATACTTGTTTAACATTATTGTTATAAAAGTCCTTATTATCCGTAGAGAAGTTGATACCCAAATATTTAATATTTTCTTTACATGTTAACTTCCCCATCAGGGCCATTAGTGAAAAAGGTTTTGGGGTTCTTAATGGGAAGATATTCATTTTCTGTAAGTTAATTTTATAATTAGAAACTACTGAAAATTTGTTTATGAGCTTTAATATCTTTTCACTGTCTGAAATTGGGGTTGTACAATAAATAATAAGATCATCGGCGAATGCTGACATTAATATTTTATTCCTATAAATTATTGGTGCATTATGATACAAATTTTGCTTGATATATAAAAATAGGGGTTCTAGATATAGGTTAAACAATAAGGGGGACATGGGACAACCCTGACGAGTACCATTTTTAATCTGTATTCTGTTAGAATAAGTCCTATTGATGTATAGCGTAGTGTATGGATTACTATATAATATTTGTAGTATCTGAATGAATTCTTGGGGCAAGTTAAAATAGGGTAACACATCAAACAAAAAATGTATGTCTACTCTATCAAATGCTTTCTGGGCATCTATTATAAGAGCATAGATATTAAAGTTGTTTTTTTTTAGCATACGTCATCATATTATGCAGTGTAAGTGTGTTATCGCTGGTTTGTCTAGGTTAATGTGTCTTCTTGTCGGGTAGTTGCTAACATGGCATTGTCACTATACCTCAAGTCCCAAGATTAAGGGCAGACTGGTCAGAGACACTATATTGGGTGGTAGTATAATACCTGCTTACCCAGCTGGATTTTGTTTTAGTCAATAAAAGCTACATGTTCATTCTCATGTGATTTGAGTGGGTATTTAATTTCAAAGATATTATCTCTGTGTCATTGTTTTCATGAAAACATATTTCTGAAAGAATTCTTCTGTTACATGAAATAAGGGTTCACGTTTCTTACATAGGATGTGATACTGTGCTATAAGGCAATGCTTTATATGTCATCCAAATTGTTAGGACTGGAAGAAAAGGAGGTGATCTGGGCGAATACTCGGCCTTACTGCACTCCTTAACTCTCTGCTAGGGTATACTATAAATGGTTCTTGTATTTTTCTCTATCTCAGTTTTCTAAAGATTATTATGATATTATGTTCCTCCCTTCCCTCTTGTCAGCACATAAATCAGATTGCAGAAACGCCATCATCAGCTATGTAGAAGGATCAGCAAGTATAGACCTTAGTACAATCTATGTTTTCAAGATATATAAGGTTATTTGCATAGATGCATTCAGATTTTGTTCTTTTAACATCATACAAGCCTCATCAATACTACCCAGATCTATCAGATAGCTGTAGGAAGTATGTGGTTTCCATTTTAGGATATTAACATATTTCTCATAACTGTCTTTGTTCCAGAGGAAAGCTGCTATGATTTTTAGAGTATCACAGTTATAGAATTTATGAATAAAAACTGGCACAAGTTTGCTAAAAGCTCTAGTCCCTCAGACGGCCCTTACTTCAAAGTTCATGTTTGCTGGAGTCAACTCATCTTTGTGAGAAAATCTTATATTTAGAAATAATGGAGACAGATGGTCCCCAAAAGACCTGGTGTTGACTGAGCAAGTTGGTGAGATCCATTTAAAACATGTAAAATAAACCAGTAACAGGACAGATAAGGATGAATGCTGTCCTCGTAGGAGAGATTCATTTTATTTCATTGTGCTAGGAAGACCTGGATAGCAATGCAGTTATATTTTATTGTTTTTTTAATAATTCACATAATAGAGTATCAGTGGTATAAGCATAATTATATATTTTATTGGCAGAATGTAGTTAACTTTAAATATTGTTCGGTGCATGAACAGTATGTTAATCAGATTTATGTAGAATTGTCTCATTTATCAACAGGAAAGTATTCCTTACAGTTAAAACAGGATGCAGAAATGTACTCTTTCAGAATAGCAGAATAGTGACATCATTGCATGAAATACTCCAACCTGAACTTCAAATTCAATGTCTCGAGACCATAACATGCAAAAATGGAAGAACTGAAATTGAACTATTGGTATCCACCTTATAATGTATTTACTAGACTTCAGTTTTCTAACATGCTCTTAATTTGTCTCATGTTGGATTTGTCTTCATGTACCACAGGCATGAAAAGGTATTCTTCTAATGTCAGTTTCAGTTAGTTTTTCAGGATATTACATAAATGATTGCCAAGCTATACAATGAAAAAGGAAATTATTAAATTAAAATTATTTAAAAAAAATAATGCTAATGATATACACCATTTAAATTTGTAGACAACAGGAAAAAAGTCTCATTTGTTATAAAAAGGAAATATGGTAGTATAATAAGGCATGGATCTGGAAAGCAGACAATATAGGTTCTAGTCAGAGTAATTTTATTATTACAACACGCCAAAATCTAGGGGGTAAATATACAAGATTATCAGTTTATATACTAGCAAACCTTACTGAAGATTTGCAGAGACAGACCGATACAGTGTACTGAATTTTCTTTGTGTTAATTTTCAAACAGCAAGGGTGTTACAGAAATTATGCTTTAAGGCACATGTATTAACTGTGTGACAAGAAGGCTTATAAATGGTTACCGTTAAACTGGTATGAATATTATTACATAGGATATTTAATACTAGCTATAAGGCATGATAAAGAATTATCTAGGCAGAGCAGTTTTAGAAAACATAGTTAAAAGAGATTTGAATCCAGAAGCTTTTCAAAATAATTTGCAGGTCATAGATAGTTCCCATATTCATCAAAATTTGGATTTAAACACCTTAAAGGTCAAAGATTTAGGTGATGGTATAACTGCTGGAGCAGATATATTTCCTACCTAAGGAAGAATCAAAGCTATTTGGGGATTATGTATATTGTTCAAATTACTGGAAGTATTATTTAATAGTTCTGTTGTGGGTATTAAAGACATTTCATTGGAGATGACCATGATGTGTACAGTTGTTCTGCAAAATAGAATGGGCCTTGATTACTTACTTGTGTCACAACATAGGACCTGCGGATTTCTTGGATAAGAATTCTGTACTCATATACTGGATAAAAGTGAAAGTATTAAGATACAGTTACAGTTCACAAGTGACATCGTAACAAAGGCATGTAACTTAGATGACAACTCCTGGACAGATGAGATTGCAAGTTTATTTTCCAGATGGGGAGAAACTATTTTCAAATACCTTATAATTATCATGTTATTTGTATTAATATTAGTCATTATAGTATCACTTTGCAGACTCTGTATTACAAAAGCTCTAACTGGATATGACACAAAACCTGTTTATTCAAACTGTATTACAGTAGTTAGTATTAACGACATAGCAGAGATGTAGCTGGTTTTGTATATCTGGGGCTAATCCGCATAATGGCACCTTGCCTCCCCAGCTGTAAGAAAATAAGGTCCACTCCTTGTACTGGCACAACACTAACCACTAACCAGGTAGTTAGATGCACATCACTGCCCTCCTACCTCTAGCTATCTAATGAAGGAGCAAAATGATAATAATCATAATAAGGATTCTGAATATTGTATTATTATTATTATTATTATTATTATTATTATTATTATCAGCTAAGGGGGCAATTAAAAAAAAGTTTGTGATCAGGTAATAGGGGCTATTTAATATCATGAGTCAATCATTTCTGCATACTGCTTCTGGCCATCCTTCCTCAAATTTTACTAAAGTGAGGGAAAAAAAAGAAACATAACATTTTTTGTAACTGTAGCAAAATATTTGCTACGGTTTATTTCACACACACAGACACACACACACACACACACACACACACACACACACACACACACACACACACACACACACACACACACACACACATTACATTATGCTCTCAAGTTTAGAAAATAAAAACAAAGTAAGTAAGTAAGTAATCAGCATTTTTTTTTCATTTACACTGTAGCAAAGTACTTGCTACAAATTTAGTAAGTAGTTGCTAGAGAATATACCACACATAGAACACTACACCACTCGGCTTTTAGTTTAAAAAACATCTTTTTAAAACTGTAGCAAGCTGCACAGTTTAGAATGTACAAAGAGCACAATAGTGCTCAGTTTTGACCACTAATGCAATATATATTTTTTTAAAGCTGGTATACATGAACAAGTGATCCAGATCAGTCTGGGATGGCTGATCATGTCCCCTAACACTTTGAGCCCAGGGCAGTTGCCACCTTTGCCCTAACCTAACGATGCTGCTGTGACGTTATATCCTAAACAAACTGGGTCTCCTCACTCCAGTGAGTGACCAAATCTACAAAACTGCTAAAGAAATATAGGGATAAAGCCTGGAAACTTTTGATCACAAATAAAATTCAATCCAGTCTTCAATTATTTCAGCAACTCAGAAATTGCACAAAACGTCATACAAAAATAGATACAAGAAACTACTGCATTAATATACAGTCCAAAAATCTCCAAAACCCAAAAGCATTTTGGTTCACAATAAACCAAGTCCCCAAACCAGGCTGAGCCACCCAACCAGAATCCATAGTACTCCAAAACACAGAAAACATCTCCAGTCTCATTTATGCCAATTTCATAAATAAAGTTACAGCCATAATCGGTCAGCAAACCCTTCCCATTTGCCTGTCCAACAACAGCAATACCAATAAGTGAAGTTCCTTCTCACTACAATCAGTTCTCACCTACATTATCAAAGAACTTCTTTTAAAAATTAAAACTCACTACCTGCACACCTGACAATATCTCCTGCTGAATATCTCAGAAAAGCAGCTGAGGGTGTAGCCATAATCAAAAAGCTGCTCTATCTCAGAGTTATATGTTCCATTAATATGTAGAAAAATGTTATCCTACCGCTACGCAACATATGAAATTGCACTTAACTTTCCACCCCATTACCACCATTTCTACCTTATGTAAAGTTCTTGAAAAATGCATGTAATCACAGCTCACCCAGCATCTCAACCAAAATAACCTCCTCTCCACTCTCAGCAAGGTTTTTGCCCCATCATACTACTAGAACTGGCCTCCTACATTTCATTAAAAAGTTAAAATCCACAGGAATGAAGGCAAGATAGTATCAGCTGTCTTTCTTGACCTCTCCAAAGCTTTTGATACAGTTTCCCACCCCATCCTACTCAAAAAATGTTACTTGGCTTTGATGAGTTTTCTAACACCTGGTTCTGCAACAATCTTGCTAACAGATCCCAAGTCATAAAGTGGCACAGAGAATAATGTCCTTTTCTCAGGTTTCTACAGCTGTCCCTCAAGACTTTATTCTTGGCCCTATACTCTTCAACATTTTCATCAATAATCTCTCAGAGTTATCAAAATCAGCCACAAAAGTTCAGCATTCCAACAACTCTATTATTTTATGCAAAGACTGAAACCTTGTCGTTCTGCTTAGAAATCGTTCAAGAATTCTTCTCATCTATTGAAGACTGGTTAACAGATTCTAAACTGTTTCTTAACCCCAAAAAGTAAATTTGTCCCCTTTAACTCAAGATACCCATCAACTCAGAAACCCTCTTTTGATTGTCTCATTAAAAAAAAAAGTAATGTATTTCGGCTTTTCTCAGTTAGGCATCGCCACAACAGAACTCTGGTCCTCTAATGATTAGCAGTGGATTTTTATGGTGCCAAGTTGCCAGCCCGATGCCCAACCTTCAAAGAAGGCACACCCATTCATGCACGCACCTACCTGCATGTCTTTAAATGTCAGTCAACCATGGGGGGGGACATGAAGACTCCACACAGAAGGCACTCCAGCTGAGAATCGAACGGGAGAACCTCTAGCTGTGAGGCAATGCTAACTGCTGCACCACCGCATTAAGCAATGTCAAAATTGAACCTGACCCTCATATTAAATTGCTTGACATCTACATTTATGATAGCCTAAAGACTGACTACCACATCAAGCTTACTGCAAAGAATACTCACCAGAAACTGAGCTCCCAATAGAGAGTCACCATAGAACCTCTACACTACTTATCCTAACACTCGTCTGTTCTGTTCAAATTTTAACTAACTTACAAATCACTCAACTAAAAAAGCTTGAAAATTGCCAGCCAATGTAACAAAATGTGCAGCAAACCGTTCACACAGATACCAACACTGCTAAGCAGTCAAGAAACTGAATTGACTGGAATTGCCTGATTTCTCATCTTAATCCAAGCTTGCTATCATTCATAATCACATCTCTGTACCCAGAAACTAGACACTTCTCTCTCTACCATAATCCAATAATATACACTAAACAGACACTCTTGATCCACTGAAAAGTTGCTCCATCTCATTACTAAATCCAAAAATGCAGCAGGAGACAGCCATTTTTCAAACCATGTTACAAAAGCTTGGAATTCCATACCTTTCTCACTAAAACAGGAACATCACAAACCTTTTAAACCCAAGCTAATGTCTCATCTACTCAATCTCTGGGGACGCCCATGCCCAAACCCTGGATAACTACCATATATTTACTCAATCTCTGGGCATGCCCATGCCATAACCCTGGATAACTACCATATATGTTCTCAATTTCTGTATCTGCCCATGCCATAACCCTGGATAACTATATTCTCAATCTCTGAGCATGCCCATGCCTTATCCCTGGATAACCGGCATACATATATATATATATATATATATATATATATATATATATATATATATATATATATATATATATATATATATATACTCACTCTCTGGGCATGCCCATGCCCTAACTCTGGATAACTACCATATATATTATCAATCTCTGTCTCTATCCATGTCCTAAACCTGGATAACACCATATATATATATATATATATATATATATATATATATATATGTATATACATATATACTGTATCTCTGGGCATGCCCATGCACTAACCCTGGATCTACTCTCTCTCTCTCTTAATATATATATATATATATATATATATATATATATATATATATATATATATATATATATATATATATATATATATATATATATATATATATATTCTAAAGACATGCTTCTGGAGCGTTTCTCCCCGGGCCTCCACTGAAAACAGGATCTGTGGAACCTAGTCGGACTTTTCCGGTCAACAAATGTTAAATAAATAAATAAATGTATGTCTATATGCATGTATATATATATATATATATATATATATATATATATATATATATATATATATATATATATATATATATATATATATATATATATATATATATATATATATATATATACACATATATGTATATAAATGATTTAATTTCATGTTCCTGAGACGGACTTGGCCAAATGGCTATAACTTTGACTTACGTCTGCAAAAACTGATATTACCAAAATTCAGTATTGCCAAAATACAAATTGAATGCGATCTTGGGGCAAGTGCTAACATGTGTCGAGAGGGGGGTGAGATTTGTACTGGTGCAGTATCATTGTTCAACATTGCCAGCATTCAAGGTTCGGGTTTCAAACGAAGTGAACTTGATCGAGTCCATGTCAGAAACATGATAGCAAATCTATATAGATAGATAGACAGATAGATAGATAGATAGATAGATAGATAGATAGATAGATAGATAGATAGGTAGATATAGATGTAGATATAGATATGTATATATTTATAAACACCATATATAAGCATTTTCTTTTACCCTTTTGAACTACTTACATCCATTCTTTTTATCTCTATCTCTTCCTTCATCACCCTTGATCTTCTGTCACCTACACTTTTCATCTCTTTCCCCCTGCACCCACCCACCCACTCACAGAACATTAATAGTAGCATCCACAAAAACCTTTAATCCCCCTTCTCTGTCCTTTCAACCACTGCAATACTAAGTTTCTTCAGTATAACAGCTCTCAGACTAATACTTTGCAGACTGAAGACCAAACTGGATGAAAATGCTGTATTTTTTCTGTAGTCCACATCTGCCTTATGTAATGTGTTTCAGGATCCTATATGTTTTAAACTAAGTGTTATCCATTAGTGATGTTATATTGTGTCTGTATTTAAATTGTATAATGTGTATAGAATTTAAACTGTATAGCATGTCTTTCCACACCATGCCAAATTTATGGATGTGTATGTACCACTTGGAGATTTTGTCCAATGACCTCAACTGAAAGGGGCCTTGTATCAAGTTGGACCTTTGCAGTCCAAATATAGCAATAAGTTATAATATATCAATACATCTATGCATTAAATAAGGAATTAAATCCCTATTCAGGAATTTCAGGGAGAGTTGTCAGATTAGGTATTACATGAATGCATTTCTCTCTCTCTCTCTCTCTCTCTCTCTGTGAAGAGGCCCGGTAGTGTGTGCTGTATGACTTCATTACATTCTCCATTTTGAAACTTTTTTTTTTCGAAAATGTTTTTATTCATTTTATAACACAATAACTTAACAGTATACTAACAAGAAAACAATCTTTATACAATGCCCATAACAACTAAAAAAGCACTATAAATAGGAAATCACTTAATATTTCTCTAACAGATTAGACAATTTTGTCCAAGCAATTAATTGATGAGTTATGTTGTTAGTCCTTGATTTTATAGCAGCAATCTCATTCTTACAAATGTATTTCACAAGATGAATAAACTCAACTTTAAAGACAGGTATAGATTGGGATTTCCAATTTTTAGTAACACTTTTCCTTGCTGTAGAGAGGATAGACCATAGTAAAAATGTTTGGTTTTTAGGAATGACTTCAAGAGCAGGAACATCAATCATTTTGTTGAGTAGTGTATTTTTCAATGTGAATTTAAATTGTGATGTTTCTCAAGTGAAACATTTCTGGTATGTGTCAGGATGACTTCAGAGAAGCAGTTTGTGTGGAACCTTCATTTGATAAGGCCATCTTGTTAGCAAAGACAAGTCTTGTTATCAAATTTTATTTTCTTCGAGAAAGTATTTGTTTCATATACTTCATACGCAAGCTGGACAGAGAAGAGCATAAGTTTCAAATGTCAATTACTGACAGAACAATGGAGTTCTGTTGAATTCAAAGCTGATTTTTCACCAAGTCTAACAGTTGTTTGCAGATGACTTTGTTTATGCATCTATCTATGTTACTGCTATTGTAATGAATACTGCTTGCTAACATTCTTAATTTACTGTTTGTTTTATACATAAAAACTATTAATTGACTAAGGAAAGACTTGTGGTTGAGTTTTATGCTGAAAGTTTATGATTTGAATCCAACAGTTAGAAAGTATGCTGTTTGACATGTTGAGTATTTATTTATCTTTCTTTTATTTTATTTTACATTTGTTGACTGGGAGAATCTGACTGGATCCATGTCCATTTTCAGCAGAGGTCCGGGGAGAATAGCTCCGCAGTTTGTTAATATACAACTTAGTCATTTAACATATACAAAGAATAAATACAAAAAAAATTTTAGCTTACAGAAAAAAACATTTTAGCATGTAAATGTAGTAGAAGGACACGTTAATTGTATGCACAGTGATATTTACTTGACCAGTAATATTATAAACAGTAATATGCATACTTTACCAAGGAATATGCATAATTTACCAAGAATTGTATTTGAGTATGGTGGTGTTAGAAAGAAATAGGGAGTACAAAGAGTAGAAGAAAGTTGTTTAGAGCATAGTAAGACTTCTAGTAGATGAAGTTAGCATAGTAAGACTGCTAGTAGATAGCATTGGTTACTTTGAGGAGGTTGATAGAGCATTTGCTGTGCTGAGGAAACAAGTATAGAGGGTCAACCTGGGGGAAGGCATGGACATTGTCTTTTGATAATAAGGTTTTATTTTAGTAGTAGTTTAAATTTAATGCTTGCTTTTGCTGAGGTAATAGCAGGGGACAGTGAGTTCCAAATTTTACCTATGTAGTTAGGAAATAGGGAATCACCTGCTGAGTTGTTGGATTTGGTCATTTTGATTAATGTTTTGTCACTAGAGCATAGATGTCTGGGGTTTTCTTGTAATTTAAGCAAATTAGATAGTGCTGGTATTTCTTCAGGACATAGTAGGAATTTCTGAGCAAAGACTAGTTGATGGAAGGTAATGAAATTTGGAAGTTCAAGCGAATTTGGTTGAAGTAGTGAGTGGCAATGGTGGTAATGTTCAAGAGCATTTGTGGCAAATCTGGCAGTTTTATTGTAACAGGTGTCTAATTTTGTGATTTCAGTTTTGGATAGGTTTGTAAAGATGTGAGCAGAATATAGAAGTGTGGATAGGAGCAGAGTCTGAGCCATGGTGATTTTAGCCTGTTAAGTTAGGTATGTTTTATTTTTGTACAAACAGCCAAGTTTCTTGTGTATATTTTTGATAGTTTGATTTAAGTGAAGGTCAGACTTCAGTTTGTTGTCAATGGTCACTCCTAGTAGTTTTGTGTGGGAGTCTGGGGAGATAATGGTACCATCACTAGACATAATATTAAAAGTTTCTGCCTCTAAGTTGGATTTGTTTGGTTTGAAAATTAATAATTTGGTCTTTTTGGGGTTCAGTAACAGATTTTTACTGAGAAACCAAGCTTCAGTAGTTTTGAAGACTTGGGTGATTGAGAGGAGTGTCAGAGGGTTGCTGGCTGAACAGACTAATGTTGAGTCATCAGCATATTGTATGACAGTTGTATCTTGAGTGATGCTGTTGAGATCATTAATGGAGATGGAGAATAGTAGAGGGCCTAAAATTGACCCTTGTGGGACTTGAGTTGTAATAGGAAGCAGTGTGGATAGTTTGTTATCCCACCTGACTGCTTACTGTCTGCCTAGCAGGTAATTCTAAAACCAGGCTAGTGAGTGATTGGATAGTCCGAGGTCTGAAAGGGACTCAAGAAGCTTGGCATGGTTTACCATGTCAAAGGCTTTTGATATGTCTAAAAATATGGCTGATGTTAGTTTGCCTAAATTCCTTTTTTGTTGGTGAGGTTAGTGAAGGAAAGGAGGGCAGTTGTTGTACTATGGGTTGGTCTAAACCCATGTTGGGTAGGAGTGAGAAGTTGGTTTTTAAGTAGGTATTTATAAGTTGATGGTGAATACATTTTTCCAATATTTTAGCTAGTGGGTATAATATGGCATAGGGCGATAGTTGGTAAGGTCCATGCAGGTGCTACCGTTATGTAGTGGGATGACATATGCTGTCTTCCAGATTGTTGGAATTTTGCTTTCTGTTATTGATCTGTTGAGAAGAATTGATATTGGGTAGGCTTTCTCATTAGCAGCCATTTGAAGGTATTCGGCAGAAATGCTGTCAACAGCTAGGGTAGCTGGTTTGAGTTTAGCTAACAGTTTTTTACATAATTAGTGGGAATAGGTTGGAATTGAAAGGTGATTTTGATTCTGCTAGCAAGCTTAGAGTTGCTGGTAGTAGATGTTGTGAGCTGTTAATGAACTGGTTTTGAAATGGTTTCTATGAAAAATTTATTAAATGCTTCTGGAATGTCAGTGCTGCCACTTACAGCGGTTGGTGTTGGGGTAATAGGTTTGTCAGGGTGGAGTAATTTATTTAACCCTGCCCAAAGTTTTGGGAGGTTGATTTGGTGTCTATTTTGCAAATTTAGGAAATAATTCTTTTGTCCAGTAGAATTGTTTTTTTTTGTTTTGCTTCTGAGTTTTTGGAATTGTTGTTTGGTTGCTATATTTTTTGTGGCTCTCCAGTGACCCTAGGCTCTATTTCTTTGAGTTATCATGCTCCTGGTGGTACTGGTGATCCAGGGGGCTAAGTTCATTTTTAGTTTTCTTGTACATGGAAGGGCATGGGCATTTAAAATTTTTAGGAAGATAATGTTAAATAGAGCAACAGCTTCATCTAGTGGGAGTGTTTTTAGTAGGTTCCACCTTTGGTATTGTAGTTCAAGTTTGAATTTGTTTATATCAAAGTTTTGTTTGTTTCTAATGGTGCGAAGTGGTGGCTCAGAGTTGGTGTGGGATTTAAGTTTTAGTAGGAAGGTGGGTTGGTGGTCACTGAGGTTGTCTTGCAGGACACCTGCTTGGTAGGATGTGTTGGCATTGTTTATCAGTATCCCGTCTAGGAGGCTTTCTTTGATTTTATTATTACCTAGCCTTGCACTACACTTAATAACTTGTGAGAAGTTATAAAGATTTATAAAGTTGGTGGGGTTGGTACTAGAGCATGTATGCCAGTCTATATTAAAGTCACCAAGGATAATTGTTTCTTGGGGTAGGTTTTGATTGACCCAGTGTAAAGGGCTTCTAAGGTGGGGATGTTAGTACCTGGTGGTATATACCCTGTAATAATATTCAAAGATTTTTTTATCAGTAAGTTCAAGTTTGGCTAGCAGAAGTTCAGGAGACGTTAAGGGAAGTATAGGAGGGTTGATAATGGTAATCCTTAGGTTGCTTTTTGTAAAGTAATGCTACACCACCCCTTTTTTTGCATAGTCTATCATTATGTATTACATTATAGCCTGCGAGAAAAAAATCGCTGTCGGGTGTAGTAGGCTTTAACTATGTTTCGGTTAGGGAGTATAGATCTGGGGAATAGGTGTATAACAGAGTATGTAGTAGATGTATTTTATTATTAATTCTATGTATGTTTAAGTTTAGGATAAGTAGGCCTAAATAAATACATTTCTCATTCTTAAAGGTAAATAGCACAATAGAAATAAGTATGATGATATATGATGTTTCAAAAAATCTGCTAAAAAATTCATCATGTGCATCCTTGTCATCAAAGAAAGATTAATCAAAGTAAGGTTCATAGCTTCATAGCTATGTTATAGGCTGACACCCACTGGGGTCTTTGTAAGCCTAGCCAAGCATCCTAATTGTATTCATCAAGTTTATGTACCTTAGAGGTTATTTTAAGGGGCATATATGGTCATAGATGTATACAAGGCTAACAGCCACTAGGGGTCTTTATTCTACAAAATTAAATGTATTCATGATTCAGGATTCCTAGCTGTCTGAAGAAGTTCATAAGTCCTCAATTTCTTCTACATTTCTTTCCTCCTTACAAAATTAAGATTCGGTCTGACTGCAACAGTGGAGCAGGCCTACTACTGAAATGCAGATTTTGTCATATCATAGATCTAACAGTCATCACTGCCTTACCTGCAAGCATACACAGTGGATTAATTTCAAGCAAAGTCTTTCTAGGTCAGTATTATGTATGGTTCATAGCCTACTGTATCAGTCAAAAAAGTATTCTGTAGAGGATATGGCCTGTCTGTGATCTTAGTGACAAGGTGATGTTAATTATCTTATAGCTTACATGTTAAAAGAATTCTATTTATACTTTATTCCCCTTAAAATTTTCAGATCTTCAACAGAACTGAACAGGAACTTAACAGATAGCAAATGTAATGAAGCATCAGCTGATGAAAATCTTTATTTCTATTTGAAAGACGACTGGCAGTGTTCCAGGATGTGACGCTGATTATGGGACCACTTAAAAGCTGCAAGAATCCTTAAATGAAATGCGTGATCTAATGTGCTTGAGGACCTAGTTTAAGAAGGAATCATATGCTGACATTATCCATTGCTATACAAGAATAATATAAGGTAAGCAATTGCAGCACTGACAGCAAATGCAAACAGATGACCTGCAAAACAGGTAATGAAGAAACAATGTACAAATTATAAAAGTATCAAATATTATCTCATGCAATGTCCTGAGAGCCTTAGTACCAGGAATGCAAATGAAGTAACACATATTCTTATAGCTGTTGAGTCACGGTCAGAATTCGCAATGTTAGAAGCATTAAAGGAGATTGTGGAAATCTGTATTCTTCTCTTATTCATTGTTTTGTTGAGCTACAAAAATACATCTGCTGAACTATTTTGATGATTACCATGAAACCTTTGAATAAGGTCTTTAATATGGATAACCACTTTACTGTAAACACAACATTTCCTGCCATTTAGAATGATATTTGCTTTGAGGCTCTCTCAGCATACACTGCTGACAATGTGCTCACAGTAACATTATCTGCAATCTGCCTTCCCCTGAATAAAAGAATTCTTCTCAAGATGGATCAGTTTACTGATTACTTTCTGCCATCTGGGGATCCAGATGCTAATGTAAATCTTGAATTCAGAGGTGGGTACAGAAATATGGTGCTATGAGCCTAATTGTTCTCTTGTTATCCTTAATTTTAATACTAGTGAAGTCAATGACATCAATGAAGATGTCAAAAGACCCTTACTCTCAGTTTCACTACTTACCACAAGAAAATATTGAATCATCCTGTCACTCACATTTTAATAAACTGCAGTTCTGAGGCCATGTAATTCAGAGGCTTTACAATATTTTAACTTTTTTTTTTTACATATTCTTATTTCATAGGTTCATAGGTTCATAGGTTGGTACTAGGCTATCAGCCCTAGGGCCTATACAATCCTAGCCATAGCAATTCCCTGGCTATTTCTTCCCACACTATTTACTTACCTTGACCCCTGTCTAGCAGGGCAATTGATGTGATCCCCGGGGGGGATTTCCTTTCTCCCATCCAATCATCAAGGTTCCTTTTGAAGAGGGCCAAAGAGGCACTCTGCTTGACATGTATGGGAAATCTCTTCCAGAGTCTGGGGAGTCTCAGGGTCAGGAACCTATCCCATCAGCATGTTTTGTTTATTGTGAATACAAAGTTTAGATCTCTGGAGCGTGTGGCTGTGAGAGATTGGGATTTCTTTAAGTGTAGCATGTCCAACAGCTCTGGGTTTGACATGGCCTTGTATGTTAAGCAGAGATCGCCTCTGAGTAGACGATATGTGACAGAGTATAGCTGGGGTTTTTTAAGGTGGTCAGCGTAGGACATCTGCTTTAGGCCTGTGATTCTTTTAGTGAGGTATTTCTGCAGCCTTTCCAGTTGTTGCAGATGTCTTGAGAGGTACATACCAAACAGGGCATTGTATTCTATAATGGGTCTAATGAGGGATGAGTACAGTGGGACAATGACCTCCTTTTTTCTGGATGAAAAGCCCTTAGTGATGAGGTGTGCCACATAGAAGGATTTACTGACTGTTGTGGTGATGTGGTTATCGAAGGTGAGACCACTGTCCACCTGTATCCCTAAGTCTCTTATCAAACATTCGGTGTTTGGTGTACTGCTACCTATATGGTAATTCACGGATACATGTTTTTTTTCCCAAAGGGGATAACTATACATTTCTTGGCGTTGAGCTTGAGCCCATGGCTCTGGCACCAAGCATCTGTTTCTGTTTCTGTACAGCCCTTTTGTAGAGTATCCACATCATTTGCGGATTCAATAATGGCTCCCAGTTTGCAGTCATCTGCAAACATTGTTAGCCAGAGTCTCTTAGTGTTGGCCTGCACTTCAGAGAAGTAGATGCCAAACAAGAGTAGTCCTAGGACTGAACCCAGAAGTACTGCACTTGTCACTTGTCTGGAGCTGGATTTGGAGTTGGCTACTTTTACAGTGTGGGTTCTATCAGTAAGCAAGTTAGCAACCCATTGGGTGAGCTTAGTAAGTTTATCTATGATTCCAGAGTGGGGGATGGTGTCAAAGGCCTTGGCAAGGTATAGATTGGCTACTTTTACAGTGTGGGTTCTATCAGTAAGCAAGTTAGCAACCCATTGGGTGAGCTTAGTAAGTTTATCTATGATTCCAGAGTGGGGGATGGTGTCAAAGGCCTTGGCAAGGTATAGATAGGCTGTGTGGACCACCTTACCCTTGTCCATGGCTCTGGAGACTAATTCGAAGAAGTCAATCAGGTTCAGGAGACTAAGGTCATAGGTCTGTGCTAGGCTAACTGCCCTTGCGAGCCATTTTAAGCCTAACCAATTATCCCTTGTGAGACTTGAGACTTGAACCCTGCACCTTGTGTTTATAAGGCAAATGCCTTAGCCATTAGGCCACCCTTGCAACCCCTCTTTACTTGTTTCTCTTACTCTCATCTTCTCTTTATTAATTTACTTCATGCACTGTTCTTTCCCTTAATCTGATAGGGTCAGTGGTTGCAAGTCTTACAGAAAGTCCCTATTATTTTGGGAAAAGGTTTGATACCTATTCAATATTTCATCCCTGCTATGCTCTACATTAGAGTTTTCCAGTATAAACAAACATATCCTAAAGATCATTGTATACTTTCATTTTTTTTAATAATTAAATTGTTTTCATGAAAAGCAAGCATTCTGATTCTAAAATATGCTGTTTTTAATATTGTTTCTTCATGGGAACTGTATTAAGTTTGATAAACGTGTATTTCCTGTGTGCTGAGTAGATATATACACATTTCCTGATTCCAAGTCACACAAAATCAAACATATAAGTCATAGGTGATTCCATTGTGAGACACAATGATGTCCTTCTCACCAGGCTGGATAAGGAAAAGGTCACGGTCAGCTATCTATCAGATGCCAGCATACGCATAGCACACATGCACTCAAGTCTCTCAACTGTTATGACTCTGTCACAGTCCATGTTGGTGTGACAGTTTGAGATGTACCTCTCTGGACTTTATGAAGAGAGACATGACTGAGGTCTTGGACTATGTGTCTCAGACAGGTATGTCCCTAGCCTTAACCAGCATTTTACCTTAACCTAGGATGATGCCTCAATCCAAATAGAAAATAATTGACTTCAGTAATTAGCTTAGCTTCTGATTCATTCTAAGGGGATCCACTATCTGTCAGCCAGGAATGACATGATTGACAGATCTTGATGCTTTGCAAGAGATACCAAAAGAAACACAAAGACCATGTACAAACAAAGTCCAAACATCAGTTGGCTCAGGTTGAGCCATGATAAAACTGCAATTTATTGAACAAATAAAAAAAATAAGCACTTTCGTTAATTTCTTATGAACTTCATCAGATCCTTTGCCAGGGATGGTCTTCATCTATCACCACTGGTATTTTGGCTACTGGCTAAGGATCTTGCCACCCCCATAGTGCTTTTTTTAGGCAGTGTCTCAGGGACAAAATTCCCAATGTAAAAACTACATCTAAAAACAACCTCAAGGTTATACTGCTAAATGCTAGGAGTTTTAACATGAAACTGCACTCACTAGAAGCTGTCCTCACCTTGGAAGATGCAGACATTTGTGCAGTCACAAAGACATGGTTCAAGGCTGTGGAGAGTATCACAGCCATACCGGGTTATACCTCCTTCCATACGGTCAGACCTCAAACTGAAGGCATGAAAACTAAAAAAGGCAGTGTATCAATATTCATTAAAGATAAATATACCTCCATACTGGTTAAACTGTATGATTCCCTGGAGACACTTTAGGTGCAATTAACTGTTGGTAAGACACCTATTCATGTCATTGCCAGCTACAGGACCCCCCCCATGAATCGGAACACCCATTCTGCCTATTTGGATCTACTTGAGTCTATCAAGATGTACGCAAACACCATAGTTTTGGGTGACTTTAACTACTCATCCATTTACTGGCTAAACTACTCATGCTCAAACTCATCTACCCAAAGATTCCTCGACTTCATTAACTCCAGTGCCCTGGACCAGCTGGTTGACACCCTCACAAGGGGCGTCATCTTCATGGATATGGTGTTTACCAATATGGCAGACCACTATAGTACTCCCACTGTGAGGTCCTCCCTGGTGAGATCTGACTGCAAATTGGTCTCATTGGAAGTAACTATCACATCTGACCCCCCACCCAGCAAAAAATAAACTGAAAACTTTCTCCAAAACATTTTACAGGATGGTATAAATATCTTTACTGCACCTTTTCCCTTAAATAGAACTGGCAACTATGCCAAGGTCTGCAACAATGCTTTATACGAACACCTGTATACCTGCACTAACTCGGCTGTATCTGATATGGCCAAACAAGCTCTTCAAGGAAGAGAAAACCTGCCTTGTAGACATATGCCATTAACAGGGTTTACAATAAGAGGAAGAAATTGCTATCTAAGAGTAAGAGGGAGAAAGCCCTCTTAAAATGGAAACACTCCCTCCTCAGCTTAAACAAGCAAATAAGACTTCTTGTGATGTCCTCTGAAGCAAACTACATGTCTAAACTAGCTTCCTCAACAAAGGAAAAACCACAAAGCATTCTACAGTTACATCCATAACCTAAAAGGAGAAGTCCAGATTTGTGCTGAACTGATAGTTAATGACATCACATATACTGAGTCTGTGGACATAGCTAACCTGTTGACTGACAGGTTCTGTAAAAACTTCACTCCCCTGTCTCTGCCACACGTAATCCATGACATCTCTACCAACTGTCCCCTATCTTGTATCTCTAAAGAACAGGTCGCAAATGACCTCTCTAAGGCCAAAAACACAGCATTTATGGGACCTGATAACATCCCAGGCTGCATCCTACATGGACCCCAACATGAATTATCAATACCATTGGGTACTTTTTCAATCATAATCTAAGCACCGGCTTCATACCAGCTGAATGGAAAACAGCCACTGTTATTCCCTGGCACAAAGGTGGTGCTACCACTGACCCAGGAACTATAGACCAATTAGCCTGAGTAGCCTGATCTGCAAGGCCATGGAATGAATTATCATGGATCTTATAAACAAAGATATAGGTAATCTTCAAACACTTGACCCTACTCTGTTTGGATTTGTCAAAGGGAGATCATGCCTGTTAAACCTGTGGACTTCTTTGAGACAGTTCTAAGGCCCTGGATGAAGGGAAATCTGTGCATACAGTCTACCTGGACTTTGTCAAAGTGTTTGACACTATCCCCCACTCAGGCATCATTGACACACTCAACCAAGTAGGCATTAATCTTTATATCGTTAGACGGGTCACTAACTGTCTCACTGTTAGAAGTCATATAGTCAAAATAGGAGAATCCACATCCAATAGCAGACCTGTATCCAGTGGTGTTCCACAGGGATCAGTCCTGGGACCTCTACTATTTGGAATCTATTTCTCCAAAGCACAAGCAAAAACTAAACGTCTGTGGCTGACAAAGTCTGATGACGACTGCAAACTGGGAGTGATCATAGAATCTCCAAATGATGTTAACATCCTACAAAAGGGTCTTACACAAACAAATGATTGTTCCCAAAGATATGGCCTTAAACGCAATGCAAAAAATGTATTATCATTCATTTTGGTAAAAGTGATGCTCCTGCTAACTACCATATCAAAAGCAGCACCTTACGTTTGCACTCAGTTGTGAGAAACCTGGGCACACAGGTTGACAGCAGACTTTCCTTTGACCACCATGTCTCCACAGTAGTAAGAAGGGGATTCTCTATTGCTCATTTCATAAGTAAGGGTATTCCTCCAGAAAAAAGAAGTTATAACCTCCCTGTACTCTTCCCTAATCAGTCTAATAATTGAGTACAGTTCCCCTTTTGGTATGTACATTCCCAAGCAGCTGCAGCAGTTGGAGAAACCACAAAGACTACTCACAAGGAAAATTCAAGATCTTCAGCATCTGTCCTATGGAGATCATCTGAATTCACTGTCATTTTATTCTCTTTCATGCAGACTACTCAGTGGTGACCTCTGCCTTGCATACAAAACAATCTCCAACCCTGCTTTAATGGAAATGCTGCAGATCCATAAGTCAAATGGTGCACCGGTTACTCTCTCTAAAGACCTTAACCTTGTATGTGACATTAATAAAACCTGCTGGAGGGACAGATTTGTCTCCCGGAGGTTACCACACCTTTGGAACAGACTCCCACTTTATGTCAAACAGAGTACCTCTTTGGCCCTCTTCAAATATAATCTGGACAGTTGGATGGGTGACTGTAAGTTCACTCTGGGGGTTCCACCTGTGTCCCTCTTGGACAGGAACAATAGGTGCTGATTGTGGAAATAAGGGTAAGAACTTTGCTAGGCTTGTAAGCGCCCTAGGGACATTACCCTAATAACTTCCTATGATCCTATGATCCTGAACTCTGGAGATGTAATGCAGGGGGTAATCTGTTTGTTGTGGGTAGGCATGTATTCTGTTGTCTGCAGCTGATTCAACAAAGTGACAGACTGCAGCACAATTAATCAGTTACTCGATCAGGTAGGCAGGCAATAAATCAATCAATAAATCAATACATATATTTTCAGTGAAATAAAAAACATCAACATGGAACATTATATGACTTCGACTAAAATATATAATGCCTGACTTACAGTTAACATGGCTATAACATTGTAATAAATACGTCTCTACCCTGGATGATCACTTTTAGGAAAAAAAAAAAAAAACAAAGGGGCGTGTGAAATACTTCTGTGTAGCATATAGAAAAGTATGTTTGCAAGTGTTATACATTGACTGGATTAGTACTGGAATGGAAACTATGCATTGAACTTAATAACTTAATGGGCTGTTTGGGAAGGTGGAAGGTCCACCTATATGCAAGACTAGGTACTGGAGGTTGTAAATGGTTGGATGTCATGCTGCCTACAGTATTGAGTTTCATGTAAAGGTGGAGCTGTACAGCAGATTTCAAGAACCAGATACGGAGATCTTGGGCACAATTGCATATGCAGTTTGGTGTAGTATAAGCCGTCCGGTAAGTCCTGTAAGGACAGCTCACAGTGTCCTGTGTTCAAAAGTCGATTTAATTTCCTAGTGGGTTAATGGTCTCACAAACCCATCTTTATCTTGGATGGTTAGAATTTAGGTATGATGGCTATGTTGTCCAACACATGGAAATGCTAGACAGTGTTCCCTGATAGCAATACTGGATCTGATCAACAGGTTGAGCCTCTTTCCTAGATAAATCTGTCCAGATAGGGTGGCTGCGCCAAGTTCTCAGGTAAAATCAGGCTATACTGAGCATAGATATTACCTGTGCCTGGCGTAGCAGGACTCCCTTCAGTTCAATGCCAAAAGGTAGGTTTGCTCCTTCTATGACATCATCAAAAGGTGCCACCAGATAACACAGAATGAAAAAGTAATTGGGCAGCTGCTCAACATACAATAGATACAAACATGAATTTATTAAACTTAATAAATGTAGCTCAGTTGATCTAACTAAAGTAGAAATGCCACACTGTAGAATCAGAAAGTCAGCTCTCCATGATGAGAGCATAATTACTTCATATAGAGGTGCTCGGAAAACTTTTAAATATGAGTTTTAATTGATTCTCAGTCCTAAAGCCATATTCTTAAAAGCCTTATGAGAAAGTGTTTTTTAGCTGCATTAGTGCTATAGAGCTTCCTATATATATGTTTTGCTTTCCTTTGTAGCTCAGATTAATTAATAAAGGCCGGAAGTTCAACATTAACCTTATCTCCTCCCTAGTTATGCATCTCTAAGAGATTAAGCCTTTTCCAGACATTTGTCAGTTCTATATCAAATTTATTGATTTCCTTTATTCCTTTAATTTTTGATGGATGTGTTCTTTGAATACATCTCACAGGACAGCAGCTGAATGAAACGCATCTTGACTGCGACCATAAATTTCCTGTGAAAGCTCTGCAGTTGTGTTTTTTGATTTAATTCCTTTTAAAAATATATAATGACCACTGCAAATCTTGGGTTGATATGTGACTTCTGAGTGGCAATCTAATAAAAAAAAAAAAAAAAAAAGCAGACAAAGTGATCATTGAGTATTGCCATGGTTATATCCCAGTGCAGAACATATTTCTGCAATCTCTCCAACTACTAAACATGGTCTATCATAGAATAATGCTTGGCCAAAAAATGTAGTCTGCCTCTTAACATATATCCCTCTATTAGATATACATGATGAAATATATTAGCAATCATTTTCAAAAAGTGATGACAGTCTGGGACTTCTACTGCAGATGTGCCTTTTGAACTGATTATACAACTACCCCATTTCCAAAGCACATCTCTTACAGCTCAATCCAAAGATTTTAACAGCTAATGCCTAAGTTCATTAGGAGATGAACATGGAAGCATACAGACACAATCCAGCATAAATGACCCAACCACTAACAACAGATTCCTAAAAGCCTTCCAGAACCTCTACTCTATGTGTCTTTTATTTCTAGGTAGACCTTCTTATGTACAGCACCTGAATAGTGAAAGCTACCTGAGGCATATTCAGAAACACATGTCCCACTTTATTATGTTCAATAACATTTAAATTAGATTCCTGAACCACTAAAATTCTTCACCATCCTATTGCACGTATCACAGTATTTTACTTCTTAATATAAGATTTTGAAGCCTGTTGATATTAATGGAGATTATAAGCATTATCATCAATTAGTACCATTAAGACAATTGTTCTAATATAGCTATGATTTGCTTAACCTGCTGGAATCCTTGAATTAAATCTGCTTTATGGGACTACATTTTACTCGTTGCTGAAACCTGAATAATAGGCTACTGGCCCCATTAATATCTCACAATCCCAACCCAATAAAAAGCAGAGTTGAGTTCAAATTACCCATAAAACCTTTTGGAATAAATGTATATATTATTCAACCAATGTTCCTATATTCATATCACTAGGAACCATCCAAGGTAGTGGGTAAAATACCTCCCTAATTACCCTGAGCAACTCAACTAAAGTGGCTGCTATCCTGGGCCAATTACACTCCGCTCCACCACTATCAAAGCAGTAAACTCCTCCAATTAGCCTTCCATGAGTGACTTCTTAACTACCCTCCTGTATACTAATGATTTAGTATAAAACCTATAATATGAATTAACAAAGCTACTCTCCTGTATACTAATGATTTAGCATAAAACCTGTAATAAGTATTAACAAATGCAAACAGTGCTGTTATAAAATCTTTTAAACCCTTGTTACCATCTCATGCTTAAGCTTCCAAAACACCCCAATTCAAGATCTCCTGCAAAAAGTTTGAAACATTCAGTCATCTTACTTGCTCATACCACTCTTGATTTTGCAAAGAACAAAACATTAGGTACAAACATTTAGCAGATTAGTATGAGTGAGTTATCAAACTGGAAAAACACATGATCCAATTATTATTCTTTCCAAATGTTCTGAAACAGTTTCCACCATAAGCTAGTAGCAACACATGCTTGACTCTCTCTAACAACATTGTCTTTATACAATTCACATGAATGCTACTGCATAATCCTTCAAATGTTCATGAAATAATTAAAGAATTTATTCACTAAATGCATCTACATATAGCCATGCAGATGTGATAATTAGAAAGAAGAGGATAAAAATGGAAAGGTGGGGTGGAGAAAGGATGGGAACAGCAAACTCAAAGAGTAAAATGATTAGTAATGGTCAGACCAGTCTACTAGAATTAGAGTTGGAATACTAAGTAGGGTCTTGTGCTGTGCACATGCAATGAAGTCTAACAGCATGCTAGGAGTATTTGGTTCTGGGTTGTCTAGCCACCAAACCTTTAATGTTATATCAGATAAGGCATGTCATGCCCAAATAAAAGATATGCTATCAGTGGGATACCTATGTCAGTTACCTCAATCACTCCCCTGTGGTATTTTTGCTACCTAAGTCATCTTTAATATAAGATGCTTTGTGGGCAGTATAGTCATGACTGTATAGGAGCATGTATGGAATGTTCCATATTATTGTTGCTCTGTAATAGTATGAAAAGTGGTGACTTATTGGAGTTTGTGTCAAAGGCTGTACTTGTACTGGCAATTGTTCATTACTCAGTGATCCTTAAAGATCAGGTATTTGTGGTTATTTATTTATATGACTTTCTATTTATTTATTTAGATATGCATTTATTTATTTATTTACTTATTTTAATGGGGTGGTGCACTGATAAGACACAAGCATTTGCGGGCTTAACCTGGAATGTCTCTGCAACAGAAATAATGCAGTAGTGTATTTATAAAATGCAAAAGATGAGAATTTATAAGATACTGAAGAAATTAACTCACATTGTATCACAACAAAAAGTAATTTTGTACAGTGTTATTTTAAAATGGCGACATTCTGCAACACCATTGCAGAAAAGCATAGTTGATACAAACATAGGAGTAGGCAGATCATAGTGAAATAAATAAAGAATTTCTTCCCTAAATGTATATTAAATAATAATTTAATGATGCATTAAAATGAAAACGCTGTATATGTATTTGCATAACAGGTAATTCATCTGATATGGTAAGCTGGCCAAGAGACATGAATGTCAGGGGGTCATAAAACGTTTTTTTGGTTAGGTGATGTTACCCTTACTGTGGCACTTACATCTGTTTAGTTCACATCTAATAGCTGGTGTTAAGAGAGTTTCCAGATGGAGTCAGTTGTGTAATATTAAGTCTAGGAGAGGTTTATTCTTCTTATATCTGTGAGCCACATAGCTTTGGAGATTGCATAGCAAGGATATTCTATATTTATATAGATTTTTTAGCTGATTACTAAGAGGATTATATCAGTTCTATTATATTAATTTGATAATGTACAATAACTACTTGTTGCGAATTTGGTATCACATTTCATATAAACCTCTGGGCCTGGTTTATCTTTATGAGCTGGGTCCCCTAATCATAACAAACTAGAGCAGTGGCATTTCTTGCCTGTACTCTAATGCTATGGGAGGTTATCAGGATGTGGTTTGAGATTTTTGCCTATTGTTTGCTTTTAGGGGCGTGTCACATTTTGAATCCTTCTATCTGGCTGTTTGTTTAAATCTAGTAAGTAACAGGGGTAGTCTCAATGTCTTAAAGCCTGTTGATTTAATCTCACTTTTAACGTTTGCCTTGTTTCATCATATCTGCAATTTAAATTGTTTTATACCTGTTATACTCATTTATTCCCTTTGAAATACTTATGTATTCATTCTGTTTGACATAAGTTTGCATTTAAATTGACATCCCTTTGAAATACTTATGTAGTCATTCTGTTTGACATAAGTTTGCATTTAAATAGACTAACACAAAGATCCCTGCAGCAAACACTGGGAAGAATACTCCAATATGTCAAACCTCAAATCTTGAGTCTTGATATATATATATATATATATATATATATATATATATATATATATATATATATATATATATTTTTTTTTTCATATTCACAAGTGCAGTCTCTCTCTTCCAAGGATTGCAGGTATTATACTCATAATATCAAGGGACTGCAAAAAAAATGGAGGTGAGCTGACCTCACACAAGGGAAAAACAGAACAAAATCAAGGAGAACTTCATCTTGCGTAAACAATCCTTCTTACTGTGCTGCCAAAGCCTTCACTACCCAGTCAGGCAGCTGCAGTCTGTCTGCCTTGAGAATCTCATTAGGCCTGACACATTACCATTAGCAGTTCTTCAAACTGCAGACAGTGTCACAGTCCCTATTCAGAGCAATCACTATCGGTTGATCATCATCATCAATGCCCTTTTTTCCCATTTCATACATGGGGTCGGGGTGTTGTTGTGTCACTTGTCGCCATCTCTCCCTATTCAGTGCTGCTTTCCTACCTTCTTTGACGCTAGTACCTGACTGTCACAGGTCTTCTCTCACACAGTCCTTCCACCTCTTTGCTTGACATCCTCATTTCCTCTTACCTTCTTCCTGTCTGCCCCAAATCTTCACCAGATTGTCTCCTGCTTTTCTGCATATGTGCCTGAACCACTGTAATCTGTTCTCATTGACCTTTTCTGTAATTGGACTACTTTGGCTTCTGTTCTTATTTCCTCATTTCTTCACTTGTCCCCCAGTTTGCATCCTACCACCCATCTCAGACAGTTCCTCTCAATCACCTCTAGCATCCTCAACTGCTCTGGCTTTACTGCCCAGACTTCTGTACCATGCAGTAGTACTGGTCACACCACTGTTTTGCACACCATACTGTTCAACTTATTTGACATTCTTCTGTCATACACTACCCCTGACAATCTGTGCTAGTTGGCTGCAGCCTCTCTGATACTAGCTCATTCAGACTTCCCTTCTCCTCAACCACCAATCCCAGATATTTGAAGCTGTTATCCTGTTCCACTGGTATCTATTCTATCTCAATTTTCAGCTTCTTGTGACTATCCCATTTGCTGCCATTACAACCGTTTTGTCTGTATTCATTTTCACCCCATGTGTCTTCAGCTTCATATTCCATTCCCCTAGCATTTGCTGAAGTTCTTGCTCGGAGTCTTCCTGCAATGCCACTTTGTCTGCATACAGCAATGTTGTTGACCTGCCCCTTCCAACCTGTTTGCTAATATAGTCCATCACCAGTATGAACAGCAGTGGGATCAGAGCTGAACCTTAACACATACTCACTCCCACTGGTAACTCTCAGTAAGACCAAACAATGCTCATACTTGAGTTATTCGGTCCTTGTACATAGCTTGCGCTAATTCTACCAGTGTTTCTGGGACCCTGAACCACTGCAGTTCTGCCCAGATCAGCTTTCTCAGGACCTTGTCATAGGTTTCTTTAAGTCTAGGAATGCCAAGTTGAGCTCTTTCTTCATTTCTAGCTTCTTATTAAGTATCTGTCTCACTGCAAACATTGGGCTGGTTGTGCTGCATCCTGATGTGAACTCAAGCTGCTCATATCCCATCTTACTTTCTACTGCTCTGTATATTCATTTATTAATCACCCTCTCCAGAACTTCCATGCACTGTGATAGGAGTTTGATACTGCTATGCTGCCCACAGTTGTGAATGTCCCCTTTGTTCACTAGCATGCCTATTCTCCAGTCACATGGGATACACCTTTCTCTCCATAGTGCTGTGAGTACCCTCAGGAGGCATTTTTCCACTATCTTACCCAACATCTTGATCATATCAACTATGACATCATCGGAGTCAGCTGCTTTCCCTGACGTCACTTTCCTTAGTGCTCTCCTTACTTCTTCTAATGTGGGCTCCTCATCTTGTATCATAATAGGCTGCATCAGAGGCACTGCAGCTTCTGTGGGTTTTTCTTTACTCAGAAGCTTTTTGAAGTATTCATTCCAACTTCCTTTGATGTCCTGTGGACTGGTGAGCAGGTTTTTGCTGGCATCCCTTATGAAAGGTATCTGAATATGTTCTTTATCTTTCTGTCTTTGCCTTGCAACCTGATTGAGTTTCTTTGAGCCATCCAGTGAGTCACTTTCCAGAAGTTGTTAGAGTGCCTCTGATGCCTTTTTCTTTGCTACTGCAACTCCACACTTATCCCCTTTGTTAGTGAGCCAGTATTACTTTTTAGACCGGTCTGTCTTTTCTATCTCCCACTTTTTCCTGAACTCATTCTTTCTTTACAAGACTTCCTAGATTTCCATATTCCACCATGAGCTTTCCTTCCTTATGTACCTCGTTTCCATATCTGGCTCAGCTACATAGCTGTTATATAGCCCTTACACATACTATTTTGAGGCACTGCCATTCTTCTTCAACTCTACCTACACATTTCCTCTTCTTCTTGAGTTGTTAAAGCCCTGAGTAATTCCTTGAACAATTGTGCTTTCTCTCCAGTCAACTTCATGGCCTTCAGCCTGGTTTCTGTTGTCCTTACACCCTTCTCTGATCACTGCTTGCAGCTGATTTTGGCAACAAGTAGTTTATGTTGTGGGCCAACTATTTCTCTGGAGATGACTTTGCAATTGCTCATTCTGTCCCAGTGCCCTTTCCTTACTAGGCGGAAGTCTACCTGAGTTACACATTGGCCACTTTTGTATGCAGTCTTGTAACTGTCTCTCTTTCTGAACCATGTGTTGGCTGCCATCAAGCCATTTGCGAGACAGTAGTCTAAAATGACCTCTCATTCTTTATTCCTGTTTCTCCATTCATGTGAACCCAGGCAGTCCTCATATACTGTTCTGTCCATCCTGCCATGTGTATTCAGATCACCTATTATCAACGCCAATTCTTGCTGTCCTGCTTTATCCATTAAGTCCTGCAACTGCTGTCTGAATGTAATCTTTTCCTCACTATCACAAATCTGTTGTGGGGCATAGGCTGAAATTATGCATGCTGCTCTATCATTACACTGGAGTCTGATTACCATGAGTCTATCACTAATTCTGATGATATCCCTCACTGTGTTTTGAAGTCTCTCCCTCAGCAGAAATTCCCACACGATTTCTAGCCTATCATACTCCTGAGTAGTAGACTCCGGATCCCAAGACAACTCGCTTTGCTGCATTGCTCTTCCACCTTGTCTACTGGATACATAGGAAGTCCAGCCTCCTCCTTATCATCATATCATCCAATTCCAAGCCTCATCCTGTCAGTCAACCTACATTGAGCATGGCAATTCTTAGTTCATGTTTGCAGGTTGATTGGTTTTACATCTGGTTTCACTCAATGGAGCTATCACAGATAACCCAAGCTGGGCAACTGGACATTGGCCAGCCAGTAGCTTATTGACCCAGGGCTGATGGGGTTTATGGTGGTACACACTGGTCAATATGGACATATACACTTCTTCCAGCATTAGCATGGGTCCCTTGCATAGGTTTGAGTAGGTTGAGTCCTCAACCCACTTATCACCAGGAAATACCTATGCCCATTTTAGTGACATTTGTCAAAATGATCATATCACCTCGAGCCATATATTTACACCGCTTAGTGGCTAGCCCTGCCACTGATATCACTGTCAATCAATACCACCAAGGAACAGTAGGATCCTCTCATACCTTAATGACTGACAAACATAAGTCTTCTGCATTCATCATTACCTTTACATTTCCCATTTCAGTTGTTTGCTTGCTGCAGTAGGTCAAATGTATTCATTGGGTATTTATTCGACTTATGTCTTTCCCAATTCTAGTTCAGCCCTGTGTCATATGCTACACATAATCTTCTACAGACTTTTAGAAGTGAATACCACGATTTCACAATGATTTCTTTATACCACATATGACTATTGCACATGGACAATGCATTCACAACATTCAGAGAATGAGATAGAATGTGCCATATGCAACATTCTGTTTTAAGTAATTATCAACGATATGTGCAAAGCAACCCTTCCCTAAAGTGAGAGAAAAAAGAAAATCGTTCGGCAGTAGCAGCACCAACATAATAGCATCCAGTGGAGCTTCCTGTTTTAAAGGTATACTGCCTCAGCATATGATTCAATGCCTTTACCGAACAAGAACTAAGAATAACAACCCCGTGTGCATCTCACATATGTGGTGTACTAACATCATTAATATCCAGTTACCTGAGGAAACCAAGTGATCTCAAACTTGTACAGTAAACTAACATCAGTTCAACAGAAAATGGCATTGATACAAAGAAATATTATATTCATAGCTAAAGCCGAAACCCTGCTATAATGTCATATGTTTATATACATTAAGAAAGAAAGAAAGAAAAATAATGGAGGAAGGAATGGCCACTTGAAAAGTTGCATTTCCATAACTAGCATACGCACAGGAAAAAAAAGAAGACATGATTTTCTATTCCCTGGCCTGCTGTACTAACACATGACTCTTGGACTAAAGTTTTTACTCATATTAACAGACTGTCTAAAACCAATGAAGTTACTACTACAGCTTGGAACTCCAAAATGCTCAGTACTTTAAAATAATAAGTATGTCAAAATGCACTCTACGACATGCTGCCTATAACAGAACCAATGCCATACTGTATGCAGAGAAAATTACAGAAATAATTTATAAACTCTGCATAGTGTGATTTGTACAGCTGACACCCAACCAACACCCATTATGTTATAGCTAGCAAGGTTCCATCAGTTCCTATACAAGCTAACAAATAACCCTAAGACAGAAGATGCACATGCAACAGCAAAACAACATGCATGCCTTGTATTCAATTTTTGTATCCATAGCAGAGTAATTGGCAATGTTTTATGAACAGTTTCAGGCCCTGCTTGTAGTTAGTGGCCTCTGACAATCCTTCTGAACTGAATGAAAGTGCCCTGACTATGACCTATGTAACTTCTGTTGGAAAAGCATCCTGGATACTGGTTAAATCCGCTGAGAGAGAGAAGAGTGATGACACAATGCCTGCTCACCTCTCATTAGTGACAGGTTAGGGGCATGTCTTTAGTTAATGTATCCTCGCTGAGAGTGGAGACCTACTCTGAGTTGTCCACTCCCAATAAGGCCAAGGATGCCTTTGTGTTTATGCCATATGCAAACGTATGTAAATTCTACAGATGACACCCATTACATGGAAACCACTGAAGCATGTTGGAGGCATGTAAGACCATAAAAAGGTGCACAGCAAAAGTCTCCATGTAGATATCTACGTGATAACTACATTTTAATTAGCTCTCTACTAGTCTGAATTGAACTGAGAGAGTTGTGGCGATTGGCTATATGGTCAGTAGACTGTGGAGAAGCCAAAAAATAAAACCAGGTGTTCTACTTTGCATTGAGAGAAACTCAGTTTGGGCTTTACACTTTTGAAGCCTGCAATCCACTTCACTAGCCACATGTTCTATTTGTAAATCTAATAGTCAGTGCATATCATGTGAATGTAGTCCTTACAATTCCAACTCAAATTCATTAGTCCCTGAATGTTTTACATTAATCAGTTATACTGTGAGAATACAGTGTTGACAGTAGTTTTTCACCCTTGCAGGGTATTTCTCCTTTCTGCACAGTGTATTTGACTTGTCTAACTAAGGGATGTATGGGGAGCAACCCACGTATGGGAGTTGCAGGGTGGTTTTTAATTCCACAAAATACTTTTGTATTGGTGTTGGTTACAGTTCAAGGGTATTTTGCTTGATTAGTTTCACTCCTCTAGTTCTCTATGGTTTGTTATATGCCCTCATCCCATAGGTGGTCTTTTTATACCTCTGCTTTTTTGTTATTCAAGCCTCTGACTCACATCTTTAGCTGTCTACAATGTGTTCCAGTAAACTGCTGTAATAAAGGTATCCCCTGCTGCAGATACAACAATGCTTCCATCAAAGAATATATATCCATGATCAAATGAGTAGGCAAAATGCCGCTCACCATTCAATGAGCTTTACCATTAACACCCAAAAGAGAAGTGATCAACTCATCCTTGAAGGCCCTCTCTTCAGGTTTAAGCCACAGAATATTTGGAAACTCTCATCTAATATTTTAGGGAATTTTTTGAGAATGGTGCTGGACTGTCATTCAGATATGGCTGCATGACTGTTTAGACAAATTATTTGGTTTATGGCAGTTTTTGTTAAATTTGAAGACCGGGTGGCATCCAGTGTTTAGAATTATATCCAGCCATCCTACTGTTTTGGCACTTGCAGAAAAGAACCATACAATGAGGATATTTAATCAAGTGTTTTGACAGCAATATCTTTTCTTGGTAGAAAAGTTAATTGATGCAAACATTTGGCTAAACTAGTCTTTCCCTAATTGGAGTTTATGCTAATGAATACCTCATTTCTATCTATTTGCGCAAACACTACAGATTATGATAAGTAACAATACTTTACCAATAGGATTATTCAAAAATATCAAGAAAAGCAATGCCATTCTAAAATGGCACAGCAGCACACTGGACTTCCCCTTAACATTCAGTTTTTGTTCTTACATGGTTATGTCTATCTGTATAATTGAAAGGAATTGATCCCTCATGGTAATTACATAACTATTCTAGACTGAGTATAACGGGTCATTTTTTTATCAGATCCTGAAGCAATGGCCTTATGTTCTACTAGATCGTACAGAAATATGTATGTGTCTCTGAAGCTGATAAAACACATTATGGAGTATGCTTTAAAGTAAACACTTAAGAATCAACATGGTGTATTGTCTTAATTCACAAATGAGCTGTATGGCATGCCTACATTGTCTCTAAAAAGTTTATTGCAATTCAGATGTGTATATGACGATTTCATTTACAGCTTCTTTTAGTAACAAATGATAAAACCCTTCTCATTTTTTTGGAATGGGTGGGCACAGAGTGAACACGAAAGGCAGCTGCTTGCATTTTATATTTTATAGTGTTCTTATTTATCTGCACTTTGATAACTAGTAATTAAAAAAAAAGTATTATTTTACATTTAGTTAGTCAAGCAATTGAATACCTTTGTGCACATCAATCACTTTCATATTCCTCTCAGTATTTAAATCAAGGCTGGAGCAAGTGCAGTTAGAAGGACTTACAAATACATGCATAAAAGTGTTAACACTAGCAAGCTATAAAAGTGATAAAATGAGCAATGCATTTTTCTACTAGTACTACTAAAATAATATTATGCCCCAGTCTGATGAGGCTTGTGTACCAAAAATGCTGATCAATAATTATAAAAAAATAACAGTATTTTCATAAATATAAATTAAATACTGAAATGTCCTGGTCATCTGAGCAAGTACGTTTTAAACTGAGATATCAAGAGTGTCATAACCCTTAACATTGTACTAATTAGTTGTTAAGTTGTAATAAAGTTTTACTAGATATGTAGCTATATTAAATAAACAGCACAGTCCAATTATGTGAGTACCAACAGCATGTGAAGCTCTTCATCATCTTCATCCTTCGTAACTATTCTGATACCAGACAGCCCTCATATTGCATCCT